>NW_014038399.1:0-1634 GCF_001186125.1 Sphaeroforma arctica JP610 | reverse complement strand
CCATGGATATATGAACCTACAGACATACTTATACATAACACATTGTGCACTTCACTTACCCGCACGCGAGGTTCTGTAGGTCATGTCACTGTCACTTCGTTTTGGTTCACTATTATCGATAACCACCACATGCGAGAGGTTGATGTCCATATCGATCGAATTCGTATTCTCTTCGAGTTTCTGGTCATATTCTGTGGTAGATGAAGATACAATGGGGCATTAGTTTGATACGTCTAAGCATACGATGGAGGCAAAGTTAGCTCAATCCGCTAGAACCAGGCGTATATCTCACCGTTAGGCTGCCCAGCATGGTATTCAACATACAAAAGCACCTACATACTATCGATGATAAGTTCATTCGATGGCGTAATTACGGGTGCGTATAGGCAGACACCTACACACTTGTATACACACGTAGAGAAGACCACTCACATACCAACACACTTGTATACACACGTAGAGAAGACCTCTCACACACCTACACACTTATATACACATGCAGAGAAGACCTCTCACACACCAACACACACACCTTCCCCCCGCATTTTGGCCGCTCCCAATTCCACGCTGGGAACGTGCAGGTCCATGTCGAATTGTCTGTACAGTCCTTCACGCTGTGGAGCGCATTCTTTTTGTTTCTGTTGTTTGAATTGAAAGCGCACAGTATTGGGTCTGATTTGGCACCTGGATGGATCATTTGTTGCATTTGCACGTATAGTGTTACTCAAGTCTTGTTGTTTTAGTGTGAGTTGGGTTAGCGGTGGTGACCAACCCGTATACAAGTGTATACATTCATGGGTGTACACTCACACATACACATCAATACTACACGCGTACACAACAGCTAGCACAATACACACATACCGCCACATGAATCGGCATACCCCCCCAAGTAAGCTGTGTCACATAGTTCCCATACAAATGCGTGCACACGCGCAAATACACATGCACACAAAACCAAGCACACACACACACACACACACACACACACACACACCACACACACACACACACACACTCACACTCACTCACTCACACACACATACATACATTCACACACACATACACACATACAGTACATGCACATACCTTGTATTCCATTGTCTCGTTCTGCACTCGGCGGTAAACATTATACTGTGCCCAGGTGCTGTAGATCTGCGCCACAAAGATGATGGTAGCGAACACCGGATACGTGATTCGCACACTACAGTTCGGAGAAGTGGTAGGTATATAAGTAGGATGGCATGGAGGTTGACCCTGGTGCAGCCTTTAATGAGTGTGTACAGGTACAGGTATGTGCGGAGAATAAAGATCGATTGTATACGAACATATGCACACGACTGGCAGTGTATGAGAGTTTACTAACATGTATATTACATGCATGAATAGGTGAAGAGAGGTTGAATACGATTTTATGTAAAATAGTATATAAATGATTAGATTCGAATGCTCGTTGATAAATCTCTGCAATGATGGATACCATTTATGTCCAAGCCTTTTGTGCATACCAATCGCACAGACGTATACATGCAAGCAATGTGTGCGTAGAATATATTTCTTCGCAAAAACACACACACACATACACACACACACACACACATATATATATATATATATTTATATATATATATGTA
>NW_014038400.1:7062-8392 GCF_001186125.1 Sphaeroforma arctica JP610 | reverse complement strand
TATATATATGTATACTATATATATATATATATATATATACACACACACACACACACGCACACACACACACACACACATACACACACACACACACACATATATATATATACGCATACGCATACGTATACGTATACGTCTCATCAGTTTCTTGCGCTGTCAAAAAGACACTATGCCATGCTCATACCATCTGTGCCTCTCCCTGTCCCCTGCCAGACGACCTATGTGGGTCTGTGGGTGTTGGCTGGATTTATGAGCTTTTTCCTGATAGAGAAGATCATGCGCAATGGAAGCAACGGCGGTCATGAACACTCACACGCAACCCCTGCAGCTATCTTCCAGGAGAAGCCTGCCTTAGTCACCGTTGTAGAGGAGGATGAGTCCGAGCGAGAAGGTATACATTAGTACTACACACGTATTAGGGTGTGTATGTTGTGTCTGTGTGCGTGTATGTATGTATAGGTCTGTGTGCGTGTGTGTATGTATAGGTCTGTGTGCGTGTGTATATGTTGGGTCTGTGTGCGTGTGTATGTTGTGTATGTATGTGTGTGTGTATGTTGTGTCTGTGTGCGTGTGTGTTAATGTGTCTGTATGCGGGTGTGTATGTTGTGTCTGTGTGTATGTTGTGTCTGTGTGTATGTTGTGTCTGTGTGCGTGTGTGTATGTTGTGTCTGTGTGCGTGTGTGTATGTTGTGTCTGTGTGCGTGTGCGTGTGCGTGTGTGTTTGATGTGTATGTGTGCGTGTGTGTGTGTTATGTCTGTGTGCGTGTGTGTATGTTGTGTCTGTGTGCGTGTGTGTATGTTGTGTCTGTGTCGTGTGTGTATGTTGTGTCTGTGTGCGTGTGTACATGTTGTGTCTGTGTGCGTTTGTAGAATGTACTGATATAGAGAGGCACAACGGGTGCTTGCACGGAACGCTGCGTCTATTTTGCGGGAGAAGCCTGTGATAGACCTAATATAGAGGGGGACTAGTCTGAGCGAGAAGGCGTATAAGTGTACATGTATGTTTTAATGGATGTATATGTACATGTCTGTATGTGCGTGTGTGAGTGTGAGTGTGTGCGTATGCGTACATATACGTAGAATGTAGTCATATACAGAGGAAGCAGTCGTGGTCACGGGCACTCGCACGCAGCCCCTACGGCTATCTTCCAGAAGTGTACACGCATGCTATTTGTAGATGTATATGCATATGTATATGCTTTTAGAATTTTGTTTTTGATGTGTATGTGTATGCGTATATATATATATAATAAATATGTGTTGTGTATGTGTTATATGTTATTTTTTTTGGTTTATATTTATTTACATGTGTATGTAAATGTATATATCG
>NW_014038400.1:4614-6598 GCF_001186125.1 Sphaeroforma arctica JP610 | reverse complement strand
TGTGTATATATACACACACACCGTGCAGTCTTCGTTGAATCGCCAGTGCGCGCATCAGTGGATCATGCACTACTGAAATCAATCGTTCTTCGTGTATCGCACTCAACCATCAGAACATTGCTCGTTTTATACATGTATTTTTCAACACTCACTTACTAATACACACATATATCTATACACATATACATATATTTATATATTCATATATATTTGATACATTGTATAGTCTCCGTTGAGCCGCCAGTGCGTGCATCGGTGGATCGTCGCAGTCGTGAGCGTAGAAGTATGAGTCGCTCAGTCTCTGTGGCTCCGTTGGAGGTGGTCGAGGCTGTGGTAGTAGAAGAAGTGCTGCCTCAGCAGCCCATTGCGGTATGTTGGGTTGTGTTTCTGTTGTGTGGTGTGTGGTGTTGGGTTGGGTGTGGTGTGGTGTTGGCTTGACTTGGGTATACATGTTTGTGTACATGTGTATGTAGATGTACTTGATTGCGTACTTGTCGATGTCTTTGATGGCTACCTGTTGTTCCTATAGAGGCTATTCCAACAGTAGGTGTGTTGCTTGGCACCCCTTTTTTGTGCATATGTGTATGTAGATGTGCACGTATGCTCTTGTGTACATGTGTACATACATGCACGTGTTTGTGTGTATGTGGACGTATTTGATCGCAGCATGCTGTCTCTGTGAAGTCTGTACCATCTGTGGCAATAGAAGAAGTAGGTAGAAATAGTGTCTCAACAGCGCTTTGCGGTTTGTTTTGTTTTTTCTATAAAGTTTCCGTAAATCGTTTAAATTTAGCTGCATACCTAAAATTGGTAAACGATTGTTTTGCACGATGTCGCGGTGATACATGCCAATCATTGGTCTGACCAATGCCACAGTTTCAGACACAAACCGATTTTGTACTAACTTCTCCGTACATCAACACCAAATTTATGCCGATTGCGTGAAAGTCCGACAATTGACACAATTCCAAATATATACCGATTTTGTACTAACTTCTCCGTACATCAACACCAAATTTATGCCGATTGCGTGAAAGTCCGACAATTGACACAATTCCAAGTATACCGATTTTGTACTGAACTTTCTACACATGTACCCAATTCTAATTCTTGTAGGTGGCCGCGTACCTAAATCTGGTGGCCGATTTCTCGCACAACTTCACGGACGGTTTGGCTATTGCGGCCGCATATCTGGCCAGCGACGCATTAGGGTTCAGCACTATGTTGGCTATTCTGTTTCATGAGGTATGTCCCTTTGGTGTGGACCTGGGGGTGAGATAAGTGGACTGCGAGTGCACCTATATGTTGTGAGTGCACCTATATGTGAGGTAAATGGACTGCGAGTGCACCTGTGAGTGAGATAAGTGGACTGTGAGTGCACCTATATGTTGTGAGTGCACCTATAGGTGAGGTAAATGGACTGTGAGTGCACCTGTGGGTGAGACAAGTGGACTGTGAGTGGGCACTTCTATGGCCACTGTGTCTGTGACTGTACACCTATGGTGAGACACTGTGTGATGTTGGGTAGTGATGCGTCAGGGTTTAATCCTACTATCTACCTATACACTCATGTTGACATCAGTCCATGTGTGTATTGTGTATAATAGCGCCCTACAATTAGAGATGTTTTGGCAACAACAACAAAAACTTTCCCAAAAGCTGATGAAGTTTTAGGATGGAAATTTGAGCTATGTTATTGAATGTTCTTTGAAAACAGGTTTGCATCCATTTTCTAATCCTGCCAATATCTGTACTCCACTCTAACTATCAATACCTTTATTACACAGATTCCCCACGAGGTAGGAGACTATGCAATTCTGATCCGATCCGGATTTTCAAGGCCGAAGGTACGTCAATTTATGAATATATGCATATATATTTATATTGATAATAGTATATATTTATATTGATGTATATCTATAAATCTATATATATATATATATATATATATATATATTATCTATACTACCTTAACCGTTTACCT
>NW_014038400.1:0-4594 GCF_001186125.1 Sphaeroforma arctica JP610 | reverse complement strand
TCATATCCTAACGTTCTTACCTCATCCCTAATACAGGCCATGGTGGCCCAGTTGTCGACTGCCATTGGTGCTATGCTGGGTGCAGTGGTTGGTCTGAAGGCGCAGGAGTTCATGCACACCACTGCATGGATCTTGCCTCTGACCGCGGGAGGGTTTATCTACATCGCCACTACCACGGTAAGTAATACCTCTGGTATAGCAAATGACTGGTGGAGTGGTGTTTGAGATTGCAAAGTTGAGAAGTTTCCGTACGTACATGCATACTTACTTGCTTACTTACATACATATATACATATATACACACATATACAAGCAATGATATATATAATATACCGGCGATAGATAGTAGCAACTAGGGACTTAGTCATGCACGTAGACTACACCCACCCACCCACACTCTTGCACTGCTGCATATCAAGTTTTCGAATCTCTACTAAATCTATATATATTTATATTTATGTATATATATACGTCTCTCAAACAATCTTTTGTATCTTTTCCCGTAGGTGATCCCTGATTTGCTGACAGACTGTTCGTATGGGCAGACTTTCTTGGAGATACTGGCCATGTGCACTGGTGTGGGCATGATGGTGGTCATCGCTCAGTTCGAGGAGTAAATTGAGCTAGTATACTTATACGCATTTCTGTCCAGATATAGGCATACATGTACATATATATACCTATACGCACATACATATAGGTATATATGAATATATTTGCACATATTTGGATATATATGTACATATATGGGTATATTTGTACATGGTTATGCATATGTGCATATACTTATATCTATGAAAAGCACGAGCCGAACTCATCCCGACGCTGCGACGTGCGAAAAACAAACCCCATGGCACTCAGCCCGAAAAATAAAACTCTCCATGATAATTACATGTTTACGTACAAATATGTCATGTATATACAAATATGTCATATGTATATACAGTTTCGTAATGTATGCATACAAATTTGTCAAATGTATGTGCAAATATATTATATATGCATCCAAATGTAATATATGTATGTACATATATATCATGTGTATATGAATATATAAGATATACAGACGAATACAGTAGATATAAATACAAATATACTAAATATAAGTGCAAATACATCATATGCATACAAATACAGTATATATATATATATATATATATATATTTACAAATATATCATTTGCATACAAATATATCATATATATATATAATATATATTTACAAATATATCATGTACATTCAGATATATTATTTATAAGTACAAATATATTGTGAGCTAATAAATATATCACTTGAGTACAAATATTTAATATGTATATTAAAATATATCATGTATATACATATCACGTGTATGTACGAATATCCCTTTATAGTCTGATACGCCTCAGAGACTTTCCTGACGAAACTTGTATGTCGATAGAACAAGTCCTGTGCTCTTATCCTGGAGTATTTGTCCTTAAAAGCAAAGCTTGTACATCAAGATACCCTTCATTGGTGAATCAATATACCGTAACACTTCCTTCTGAGAGATGCTTGACTGTCTCTCGTTCTGATATAGTATAGAACTTCTCATGCCGTGTGTAGTGTAGGTTAACTTCCTTCTGAGAGATACTTGACTGTCTATCTTTCTGATATAGTATAGAACTTCTTCTCATTCCATGTAATAGTGTAGGCTTCATTTCCTTCCGTGCAATAGTGTAGGTTTCATTTCCTTCCGTGTAATAGTGTAGGTCTTCATTTCCTTCCGTGTAATAGTGTAGGTTTCATTTCCTTCCGTGTAATAGTGTAGGCTTCATTTCCTTCCGTGTAATAGTTTAGGTTTCATTTCCTTCCGTGTAATAGTGTAGGTTTCATTTCCTTCCGTGTAATAGTGTAGGTTTCAGTTCCTTCCGTGTAATAGTGTAGGTTTCATTTCCTTCCGTGTAATAGTGTAGGTTTCATTTCCTTCCGTGTAATAGTGTATGTTTCATTTCTTTCCGTGTAATAGTGTAGCTTTTATTTCCTTCCGTGTAATAGTATAGCTTTCATTTCCTTCCGTGTAATAGTGTAGGTTGTATCTAGTAGGTTATGCCCTGTCGAGATGATTGTGCTTGATTGCTTAGCTCCGCGTTCTGGTTACTCCTTTCCCTGACACTCCCACTCTTTTTTTCTATTTGGTTCATTGTGTGAGGTTACCTACACCTATATTCCCCTGTCTGTATATAGTAACCGTCTCACTATAGTCGGTGCCTCTTGAATTAGTGTTTATTTTGTAAGGTTATCTACACCTCTATATTCCCTTGTCTGTATATGGTAACCGACTCACTATAGTCGGTGCCTCTTGAGTTAGTGTCTATTTTGTAAGGTTCTCTACACCTCTATATTCCCTTGTCTGTATATAGTAACCGCCTCACTATAGTCGGTGCCTCTTGAGTTAGTGTCTATTTTGTAAGGTTCTCTACACCTCTATATTCCCTTGTCTGTATATAGTAACCGTCTCTCTGTAGTCGAGTGCCTCTGGAATTAGTGTTTATTTTGTAAGTTCGTATTTATGTTGTGAGGCTATCTACAACTCTGTGTTCCGGATATCATCAAGATTCACCTCAGAACTCGATGGTTTCCTGACTAATCGATTGGAATATGAACTAATTTTAAAAACCCTAAACCCTAATAAACCGTCATCCCAAAGGGGGTTCTTCGGTAGTGAGATGTTGCAGTGCTTCATTCAAACCGTCACCTGCCCACCCGAATAACCAATCAGAACTGCGCTTTCCTCCACAACCGCCAATAAGAATTGAGTTTTATGTCCACCTCGGCAATCAACTCAATCGCACCAACCCACCCACCAACCATCCACCAATCAGAAATCGAGTATGGACTGCGCGAATGTCAGAGTCGCTTTCCCAATGGAGTTGGGCAGTACCACGGGACCTTTCATCACACGCACTCGATGGGATCGGCTGCCACCTGGAACACCCACACCCCCGTGCACCGATACATCCACATCGCCTGTCAGTACCGAACTGTCTCGGGAGTCTCCTGCACCTGTCCTGGGAGGGAGAGGACTGGGCTCTCTAGGAGTGGACACCTGCCCCGGGTTTGTGGGCTGGGTTGTGGGTGCACGGGACGGGTTGGTAGACGTAACACCCACCATATTGACACGCACAGCGTTGAGAAACTTTTCCAGTATCACTGTGATGTCGTCCTCGCTGGAGTGTTCACTGAGGTGGGTAGGTAAGTGGTAGGTAAGTAACGCGAGCGAGTGCGGGTGAGTGGTTAACAAGTTGTCCACTCATACAATATGCCCCCCAGTGCTCGTAGCAAATATGTGGATAAACTTTAAACCCTAACTCCTAAATCCCAAACCCTAGACCCGAAAGTACGAGTATGCGCCCACCTACCGTTGGTCAAATAGGGCCACTCGTACAATATGCCCCTCAGTGCTCGTAATGCATGTGTATAAACCCTAACTCCTAAATCCCAAACCCTAGACCCGATAGTAGGTGTATGCGCCTACTTACCGTTGGTCAAATAGGGCCACTCGTACAATATGCCCCTCAATACTCGTAGAACATATGTGTATAAACCCTAAATCCTAAGCCCTAAGTCCTGAATTATAAACCCTAGACTCGAAAGTAGGTGTATGCGCCTACTTACCGTTGGTCAAATAGGGCCACTCGTACAATATGCCCTTCAGTCGGGGGCTCTTTCGGAGCGGAAGCAGAACTGCCAAAGAAGCGTTTGATGTCCCGCACGGACGATCCCAACTCTGTACGACATCACGATAGTAGACAAATAAAGAGGAATCGGAATTAGGATGGGTATGGGCCTGCACAGCGATCCATACTTTGATTGTACCGATTAAGGTGTGCTGAAGGGTTTAGGGGTTTAGAGGGTACTCATTCCAGAGTGCGTGAGATACTCCAATAGATATTGGCTGCGGAGGATTTCGAAATTGGGTTGAAAGTACATTCCAATTAAGAGGAATTGTAATTAGGATGGACACGAGTTTGCTCAGCTTTGAATTTGTAATTGGGTTGCGAGTACATTTGTGCCGTATCGCCATTGTGCCGACTTTTGGAGAGCACTCCACAAAGGCCAACCCAACGTCTTCGACTTCGTTTGTCGTCCAAGCGTAGTCGTGTACGTATTCCATGCGTGTACGTGGTACATAAGCAGATACACGAGCCTGTTGATGAGTGTTCGGGTGAGGCTTATGATCTCCTTGTACAGTGATCTAAGGACAGCTTATCAAGCGGTGCCCCAGCCGTATGATGAATATGAAAGTGATACGCTTTCGGTAATACGTTCAGGTAGGTAGAGGGTTATCTGCGAGTACAAGCCAAAACCCTAACACATCCTATGCCTGTGACTATTCAGAAACACGCACATATTATATGTGTAGGTAGATCCTTGTACATAGATGAATATCAGATGTGTATGTATCTATGTATATCACATGTGTATGTAGATCAATATACATAGTTGTATAAACCAGCATAGGTAGATGAATATGGTATGTACATGTATCTATGTATATAATAGGAGTATGTAAATCATTATACATATATATATATATATATATATATATATATATACTCACACCACCGTACTTC
>NW_014038401.1:4879-8399 GCF_001186125.1 Sphaeroforma arctica JP610 | reverse complement strand
TATACACACACACACACACACACACATATATATATATAAATACACACATACACACACACACACACACACACATATATATATATATATAAAATTCATATAAACATTCTTGCACATGGTCAGTCAAAAGCCACACACCTGTTTATCGATGTCGAGAGACTCTGATATTGTTGTCAGGCCTGATGGTAAATATATACTATCACCCTCGGCTGCCCTGTCTATACTATTTTGTAAGCTTTTACCTTTCTGGATATGTAGTTCATTTTGTGCAAAAGTTAGTTGGTGACTGGAAATGTACAACAATGCGCTCAAGCAATGTTTATATAGGTGACTCATCTTAATGTGGAATATGTGCCCGTTGGGTCACTTTCACTTTCACCAATTTAATCTATCTTGAGAAGTGTAATAAATATTCTAAGCGCGTGAAAGAAACGGAAGTAGTTCTGGATTGCATATATGCATTCGTATATATTCGTATATAGTTGCACTAGATGGCAAAAACAATAATAAAGATTATGGCCTGGGGCACTATACACGTGACGATATCAATCAACTCGGGGTGTATTTGAACCACTTTGAACACTACCTCTTAAAAAGATGTTAGAGTGCAGGTAAACGCAAGCTATAACAATATTTTTAAATAGGTCAACTTATTAGTTGGACCGTTGTATGTTGTGGCGAACTACACGTATTACCCCGGCGGCCCAGCCAGACTAGAACTGTGCTCGCGGTTAAAAACACACCACTTCCCCCTATAGTGAACCCCAGTCCTAAAAGTTAAAACAACCTGAACTTCTGAAGTGCAAAATATGCAACAGTGTGTCAGTGACTCAGTGGTTCACACACCAAAAAAAGTTCACAAAAGAAAAATTATGCGTGGAATGTTATTATACGATGAAAGTTAAAAATAGAAACCAAAAATAATTTGATGAAAGAAATTCATGATCAAAGCTCTTATCATTCATCAAGCAGGCCTATTGGGCCCCCGAAGTGATACGTTTTAAATATTTATATATATATATATTTATATTCATTCACGTACAACGTTTACAATGTGTAGCAATACATTTTCGGGTTCTGAATGACTTACAATCCTAAGTTTAAATTTATAATCATAGTAGGACGTAGGACGTAGGTACATATACTATATCAAAACTTTGGTTGCATTTTAAAAAACGTATATATTCACTATAACTCTTTATATTAGAACGTTACAATAAACTAATATTATTGGGTAATAATTTAAAAATAGAAACAAACTAAAGCACAATTTTTAAATATTGTTTGGAGAAAAAGGATGTTTTTTTAGCCCATATGATACGGGTCGGTATGATACGGGTACATATATTTATTTATTTACCGCTTATATTTATGATATTTTTATAGGATACTGTTTTTATATAAAAGTAAAAATAAAATATACATTTTCTGAAAAATAATATCATACAATGATTATTTCTTCATAGCCCTAAGGCCTAAACCCTCACAACACATTTGAGTGCTATTTTTTGGTGTTATATTTTGTTTTTGCAAAATCCAAACAGAAAACAAAGTGAAAAACGGAAGGCTGGACTCTAGAGCCAGAAGGCTACATGTATTTACATTTTTTGGCTCTTAATAAAACCCACAAAAACTATTATCTATTGTGAACGTCCGGATAGTTAGTTCATACTATGTCTTTTAATCTAGTGCGGTATCTTCCTTTCCAAGTACTCTTTCAGTCGCATCTTATTTGGCTGTTGTGTAGGTTTCCAATAATCTTGTTGGAATTTCATATAGCATAAGGTGAAATCATCAAAGTCATGGACACTACTAGTAAGCTACAGTTCCATAAAGTTATCTGCTGTAGTGCATGAAATGATGAAACCCACGGGACCACACCACTTTTGTACCAATCGCTCAAAGGGAGTATTTAAATATTTGTACGAGACAGAAGGCTGTTGGCCGTTTAGCGGCAAAACAACTCGTTTCATTGGGTGGCTGACTGACAGACTGGGCCCATTTGGGCCTGGGGGGTGATTCATGGGGTCATCATTCAGATAAGCGAGGTTTGGGGCTCTGACTCCAAGTCTCTGGGCTTTCTGGAGTCCTGGAGAACTGGCAGGACAGTATAACTATAAATAACTGCACAAACAGTTAAAAAACAGCGAATGTCAAAGGTGTTTTTTTCTTCATGTTTTTATAAGATCCCTGATCCTAATTTCCTGTCCTGATCCCAATTTGATCGTGGCCGACAATCCCGAGATTCCACAAATCCTTGGCCAAACCCGAAAAGGCCTGAGTCCAAAAATCCTAGTCCACAAAGTACTCTAGGAACCCTAAACCCTACCAAAAGACAGGCTCGGTAGTATCCTTTATTTGATTCTTGGCTCAGCTCAAGTCAAAGTCTACGATTCAAGTAGTCTTGGCAATCCTCCTCTAATCTTTCTTAATCCTTTGTGTTGAAGTCTGAGGATTGCAAGCGATTATACTACCCTATTTATACAATTTCCGACAGACCCGTAGCGGTCTAAAGGTCTACAACTAAGCCTAAATGTCTACTTAATGTCTACGAACTTTAAGCTCTAACCTATTCGCGATTTCTCATTAATTCTACGTTTAGTCGTTTTGCAAGGGTCAAGTGATGATGACTCATCAAAACTCATTGGCCACAATTTTTCGACATTGTGCACTGAAATTTCGAGAATAGTCCCAGACCCAAAAACAATCCAAAATTCGGATTCCCCCGCGAATCCCGAATTTTCCCGATAGGAGCTGCCGACTCCAACATTTTTGAAACAAAAACAAAAAAAACAAAGGCCGTCTGGGGCACAGCTACAGTACATCAATACAAAAAAAAGATGTCGATGAGTATGAGTCAATGACTCTCACACGGCCTTTTCGTCAAAAATAGTATTAAAAACAGAGAACACAGAGAATGCAGGTTAATTTTTACACTCTGGAGGAATGCGGTCTGCTCGTATTGTATGACATTACCAATCAAACCGAGATGTTTTTCAACTATTATAACAAAATAAACCCAGTGTCATTCCGGACTATCTGAAAAAGCCAGGCTTTTTTTAAAACACCAAAGATAGACTCTAGTGCGACTATTCCGGCTATTTTATATTACAACCGGTGACCAAAACAATACAGGCAACACACTAATTTTTAAAATATATAACTATAATCGCTGCCACCACTGCTACAAAGCCAATAAACACCATAAATTCTATAGCATTCGACGATCGCAATCGAACAGATGTGATGTGCATTAATGCTAGTAGGATTTTCAATACGAGAAGTAGAGAAGATTCGAGTGGCAGGATCTATTCCTAACAAAGGGTGTTCCAGGTCGCAAATATTAATTCTGATATCAGAACAGATATTCCCACTATATACATACATGTAAATATACATAGATATAGATATAGATATATAGATATATATATAAATATGTATATTTGTATATATATATACACATACATAAATATATATATATACAGATATACATAAATATATATATATATATACATAAATTTAT
>NW_014038401.1:0-2658 GCF_001186125.1 Sphaeroforma arctica JP610 | reverse complement strand
TTGATGGTATATATGCGTATACATACATACATACATATATATATATTGATGGTTTATATGTATATATATATATTTATATTGAACATATGTGATTCAGAGCAATCTATTCAGAATGAACATATTGTGGGCCAAATAACAATGGGAGGGAGTTACCGTTATATAAGTTGCCTGATGTAAACATTTTGGTGCTGAGCCGCATTGCGCTAAGTAATGAAACGCCGTGAAGTCGGTGTCCACTTTTAGAAGCCACTTAACGTGTGTAAGGTACAATAAACAGATACGAAATAAAGCCACATTCAAACTTTCGTCAGTCGTCCTTCTATTCATATGTTACAGATCACTTCTTAGCATCTACTGTTATTTCATGTGGGACCTGCTTCATATCCACTGTTCGGAAGGTATAAACAACCGTCAAATCAGTGCTTCCTGTCTGTAACCCAATACGTATACCGATAGTATCCATGTCGTGCCTGTGTACAACTTCTGCCGCCCGAATATTCCGAACAAAGGTTTTGTGTTCGAAGTCACTTTTATACGATGGTAGCACTTCTTCTATTCCACAAGCAACTACTCTGCCATCGACCCATACTTGAATATCGCTGTCTAGGTGGTCTCGAATCCCATCCAGGTCTTGGGCATTAAACGCCGCAATGTAGTAATATAGCTCATTGACGGCTGTTTTGGAATCCATTTTACAGCGACTTGCACACCGTATAGTGACAGTCTGTAGTCTGTACTATATCTGTGCAAGTACACATATATGTATACACATAAATATATATAAATCATAATAATAATAAATGTTTGGGCTGCCTTTTAGGTCTCTCCTGGTTTGGACTGTGTATTTAAAAAAAAATAACAAATATAGATCGAAAGATTAGGCGAGCAATGCAATCTATTTTTAGAATGTCTACATACACGTGCACCCAGGGGATATTATAACAACCAAAACACATGATGATCCTAAGGGCCCAAAAAATAGGACAGCAAGTCTCTATTATCAACAAACAATCAGGAATGTGCGTAGGATATCTATTGTAGTTTTCACTGAACCGCTTGTACGAACCGAACTCGAGCTATATGTTGTACACCGTCAAATACGAGCACAAACATACATAAATATACGCAATCTAACTTCTTCCGAAGTGTTGCTGCAACACTATTTGTACAGTGCACTTCGTTAGCCGACATTTGCCTGACATTTAGCAACATACTTTTTACATATAGCCACATCAAAAACAAACCGATAGCACTATGGCTTCCACACAAACGGTGAAGATGCCGAATGGCGATACCGTTCATCTGAAGAAATCGTACACAATAGAAGATACACACGAGTATATCTATACAGGCGGAGCCATACACTTTACACCAGACGAACAGTATATGTTGACTGCATGCGAAGACAACGTGAAAGTATCTGATCTCAACACGGGCAAGATAAGTAACATATTCGATGGGGATGGTGAGGTTATCACCTGTATGTCACTTGTGCCTAACACACACACCTGCGTTGTTGCTAGCAGGAGTGGGCAACTGCACCACTACGACTATGTAGACAACGCGGTGTTACGTACGTTCAAGTCATTAGACGGCCCTGTGGCGAGTCTGTGCTGGGACCCCTCAGGCACACTGTTAGCAACCGGTGCGAGTAATGGGAATGTAAAGGTATGGGACTTTGCACACACAGCTGTCACACACTCCTTTAAAGGCTCGCAAGGGATTGTGTTTAGTATGGCATTCCACCCTGATCCTAAACGTATGCTGCTTGCTACAAGCGCCTCAGCCGATTGCGATGTGAAGGTTTGGGATTTGTATAAGAAGAAGCTGGTGCACAATATGAAGGGCCATGTGTCGCCTGTACAAGGTTTAGTGTTCAGTGACGATGGTAAGTTCATAGTGAGTGGCGGTAGAGATAAGGTCATGAACACGTGGAGGCTTTCCGATCATTCATTCAAGCTACACGCATCTAAACCCCTGCATGAGAGTATCGAGGGCCTCAAACTAGTACCAACGGTTAACGGAGACACACGCGTTAAGGTGGTGACTGTAAGTGACGTGGGGAAGTGTAGTGTATGGGATGCTGTGAGCGGAGAGATGCTTCAATTCTCGCAAGTACACGACGCACTGTCAGAGGTGTCTCTACTGCCTCAGTCACATCGCATTGTGGTGGTAAACGGTAATATGGACATCCTGTTCTTGGATCAAGAAACACTTACCATACAGAGACGTATCATCGGATATAACGACGAGATTATTGACGCCAAGCATATTGACGACGACCATGTGCTTGTAGTTGCTAATAGTGAAGCGGCAAGGGTCGTGCAGTTAAGTACACACGATTGTGCGATGCTAGAGGGCCACACAGCTAATGTGTTGTGTGCGGACATCAGCCCATGTGGCAACTATGTGGTGACATCAAGCAAAGACAATACTGTACGCGTATGGCGCAAACATCAGAGTGAGACTGAAATGAGGTAAGACACCCGGCAGGAGTGCATTGATTGTTTTGACAGTCGTCTAGTGTATCTGATGCTTGAATGCGTAGCTATATCTATATCTATACATACATACATGCATATATATATATATATATATATCTTATATATAAGTATATATATTATATATATATATATCTTATATATATGTATATATATT
>NW_014038402.1:4782-8401 GCF_001186125.1 Sphaeroforma arctica JP610 | reverse complement strand
ATAGACACACACACACACAAACACACACACACACAGATACCACACACACACACACACATATATTTATATATATAGATACAAACACGCCCACGATGACATGACAAGCATAGATACACACACATACACATACACATACACACACACACACACACACACACACATATATATATATAGATACCCATACACACGATGACATGACAAACATAGATACACACGCACACGCACACGAACACACACACACACACAAATGGACACATACACATACACACATACGCACACACAGACATACACACACACACATATATTCGTATACGCCCACACATAGACACATACGCACACACATATATACACACATACATACACACGCACACACACGCAGACATGAATGTAATGGGCCAAAGGACGGTGAAGTATTGAGTTGGTTAGTAGACGTCAGGTGAGTAAAACCCTAAAACTTTCAACCCTTAACCCTACCTACTGTGGTTGTTAAAGTACAATGCCGACTGTTCCGCACATTACTACGTGGGTGTGGGGAGGTGCTTGCTGTAAACACTCGACCTTTTAGGCGGTCGCAAACCCTAAACCCTAAACCTTAAAACCCTAAAGCACGTGTAGCACCGTTGGGTCAGTGGTCATATGCAGGCTCGTTTGTAAGGCGTGTAGGTAATCGAAAGTCTGTGCACATACAGAGTGTGAGTGCTCGAGGGATATCAGCAGAACTACACACAAGAGTTATTGTACACAAACCTACATGCTTGTAAGCGCGTACACGCATATACATACACGTATGTACACGTTTACGTATGAGGGTGCGTGCTAGATTACATGAACATACACGTACATAGACGATATACATACACGTACATATACAACGTACATATACATACACGTACGTATACATAGTCGAACATATATATACACATACATATACATACACGTACATATACATACACGTACATAAATATACACATAGGGACATATACATATACACACATATACATACACATACATGTACATACACATAGACCTACATATACATACACAAAAACGTACGTACACATATCCATACATATGCATACACATACACGTACACGTACGTACACATACATATACATACACATACACGTAAATACACATACACGTACATATACATGCACATAGATATACATAACCGTACATATACATACATACACATACATACACACACATACACATGCACATAAATTCACATACACATACATACACATCCATACACACACATGCACATACATACACGCTTGCTAGCATTTGTCCGCAGGTTGCGATGTCCGACCACTTGCTCCCATAAGTGTACCAATTCGTACACGTTTGAGAACACACACGCACATGTCACATACACATACACAAATATGTTACATTGACATACACACATATAACATATATGCATACACAATTATAATAGATTTATATACACACATATAATAGATTTACATACACGTGTAGTTCATATACATACATACATAGGATACATATACATACACGCATATGGTATGATACATATACATACACGCATATGATATGATACATACACATACACAAATATAGTACATATACACACACACATATAGTACATATACATACACACATATCACACATATACACACACACATATAGTACATATACATACACGCATATGACACAATCCACACACCTTCTGAGTCTCATCCACATCAATCCATGGTCCCACATAGCACATGACCACATAGGCACTGCTGGTGAACACAAAGTGCCGCACGCCCACTTCTTTAGCGGCTGCAATCACACACTTGGTACCTAAAGTGAGGTTAGGGTTTAGGGATTAGGGTTGTATTTAGGGTTCAAGTAATAGCACATGACCACATAGGCACTGCTGGTGAACACAAAGTGCCGCACAACCACCTTCATTAGCAGCCGCAATCAAGTACACGGTACCTACTGTGATGGTAGGGTTTAGGGTTCTAGTCACTTGGTTAATAAAATTAATAAAACGCATAATATATATATATATACGTACATGTAATATGTAAATCCATAAATGCATAGATACACAAAAACACAAATACATAAATAAACAAATACATCAATACATAAATGTATGAAGACGCAAAAACGTGTGTATGTATGAGTACATGAACGTATACAGATACTTAATGCGGTTACGTTTACGTTTACGTTAGCCGTACCTTTGACATTGACATCAGACGCAGCTCGATCGCTTATCCACGGCTGTTGAGAGAGAAAGAAGTTATCACAGGAAATGAAAACATCAGTGTAGAAGTAGGGGTCTATATGTACACACACATATACATACATACATACAGACAGACATGAATACATAAATACATACAACACACATACATACGTATATATATATACATATATACATACATGCGTAGGTACATATATACATACATACATATATACCGACATACATACATACATACATATACACATATATACATACGTACGTAGATACATATATACATACATACATACATACATACATACATACATACATACACACACACATATAAACATCCATAAATACACACATCCCTACATTCCCACATGTACACGCAAAAATAGATGCATACATACACACATACACATACATACACATATGTACACGCAAACATAGGCACATACATAGACACACACACACATACATACACATACGTACACGCAAGCACAGATACACACACATACACACGCATGTTCCGCGAAAAATAATGTTTATAACCGACTGACTAAATATATCATGTGATATCTCACGGGTGAATACTAATGGAATCTATAAACGTACACATATCTTAAACGTAAATTTATCAAACCCATACAGCAGTAAAGCGACATATACATAAGCACACACCAACATAACACGTACCTGCAGACATGCACACACACACCTGCAGACATACACACACACACCAACATAACACACACACACCAACATAACACACACACACCAACATAACACACACCCGCAGACATGCACACACACACACCAACATAACACACACCTGCAGACATGCACACACACACACCCGAGGACATGCACACAAACACCAACATAACACACACACACCAACATAACACACACCCGCAAACATGCACACACATACACCAACATGACATACAACTACATATACGCTCTTTATATCTCCGTTGTGTCTTCTACCACACCTACGACACCTACAATACTAAACCTCAACCCTAAACCCTACCCACCTGACGGCGTGTGCTGGCTGCATGGAACACATCACCCATGCCATTAACTGCAACCCTAAACCTTACCCACCTGAAAACCCTAAACGTTACCCTAAACCCTACCCACCTGATAGCGTGTGCTGGCTGCATGGAACACAGTGTCCATGCCATTGACCGCCCTACGCATGTGTGTGGTGGAGGTGACGTCTGCGCGTATGTACGTGATACTGTCGTGGTAGTCGGCGTCGTTCTCACAGGGTAGTGAGGTGTCTAGCACGTAGACGTTGGCGTCACAGGTGTGCGGGTGACTCAACAGCTCATCGACTATGGCACGGCCGATGAATCCTCTGCCTGTGCCCACAGCCGATGGGAACGTGTGGGTATGTTTTAGGGA
>NW_014038402.1:3576-4529 GCF_001186125.1 Sphaeroforma arctica JP610 | reverse complement strand
TTTATAGGGTATGGGGTAGATAGTGACGTGTGTGTATGTGGGTGGTTGGGTTAATAGGGTATGGGGTAGATAGGGACGAGTGTGTATGTGGGTGGATGGGTTAATAGGGTATGAGGTAGATAGTGACGTGTGTCTACGTTATGTGGGTAGATAGGGATGTGTGTGTATGTGGGTGGATAGGTTAATAGGGTATGGGGTAGATAGAGACGTGTGTGTAAGTATTAGTATAGCATGTCACTGGGGACAACACAATGGTTGTAGCAGTAGCACAGCCTCACCTGTGTCAGTTGCGCATGGCGGTTGTAGCTCATGTTGTTATGAGAATGACACCACGTGCGTGACCCCAACCATACCCATAACAACCATAGGTATACCCATAACAACAATAGGTATACCCATAAGAACCATAGGTATACCCATATAAACCATAGGTATAACCATATCAACCATAGGTATACACATAAAACCATAGGTATAGCCATATCAACCATAGGTATACACATAAAACCATAGGTATAGCCATATCAACTATAGGTATACCCAACCATACGCATACCCATATCAACCATAGGTATACCCATAAAACCATAGGTATACCCATATAAACCATAGGTATACCCATATAAATTATAGGTATACCCATATCAACCATAGGTATACCCAACCATACGCATACCCATATCAACTATAAGTATACCCATACAATTATAGGTACACCCATATCAACTAAATGTATAACACACACATAAACAACTATACACTACACACATAAACAACTACACACATAAACAACTATACACTACACACGCGTTCATAAACAGTACACTAACACAGTCCTTTAGAGCCGTACACAATGCCATTTAAAAAAAAGGCACGGGTGTTTCTGGAAGCTAAATTCAACGCCATATTTGTGCGTCAAACCAGGGTGGCAAGGGGAGACTCTATGAGAGTGC
>NW_014038402.1:0-3034 GCF_001186125.1 Sphaeroforma arctica JP610 | reverse complement strand
TATATATATATATATATATATATATATATATATATATATATATATATATATATATATATATATATATATATATATATATATATATATATATATATATATATATATATATATATATATATATATATATATATATATATATATATATATATATATATACTACACACACACACACACACACACACACACACACACACACACACACACACACATATATATATATATATATATATATATATATATATGACCCTGGCATTTTCGTATATCTGAAGTATTGCATTACATGCCAAGTCACACTCAGTCGTGCGCGGAAGTATCTATATATGAACAAGTACCCTGGTTGCATCATTTTTCACACAAGTGCGTGTCTGTCGCGCACATCACTCCTTGACACTCACTATACACCACTACGCCAGTTACAACCATAGCCAGAATTGTTTAAGTTTAATAACAAACGTTACATACCACCAGTGACAAGTATTCGTTCCTTGTGGATGTTCAGGCGATTCAGCCTGGGTAGCTCAGCATACTCAAAGTCACGACTGGCGAATGGTTTCAATGTACGGAAGGTGTCCATCCAAGACAGACACCACCGTACAAACGAACCCAGAATCAAGCCTAGACTCATGATGAATGAATCGCGCAATGTGTAAACACCCTGCGGGTTCTGTAGTTGAAACTTTAGATATTCTACTGCGCTGTGGCGAGTCTTTATTATTAGAATGCTCACAAGTTATTAACACTTCTTTACAATACGTGTAGTATGTATGGTGGATCCATGTACACATGCAAACATACTTTAACACAAATCCTCAAGTTGGAACGAAGCTCAGACTGCCTTGGGTGTGAAGAAGAGAAACCCTACATGTATCAAACCCAACTCACGATAAGTTATCTTCACGTGATATTTGTTGATATAAATTTCACTTCAGAACTATGTACGTAAATATACTAAATAAACAGATACGTTTAACGTTTTTATCGGCATGCCCCAATGGTTGTCACTATGGGTACATTTTCGGAGCCCTAAAATCCAAAGGTTGGTATTTGGTCACCTAAAGTGTCCTATTAAATTAAATATCAGGTCCGAATTTTCGAGTCGCTTGACAAGTATCGTTTAACGGATTGAGGTGAGTCTCGAATTCTCTCCAGTTCCATAAAATTTGTATTTAGATCTCTTGCTCAGTTTGTAGCTCGATAGACGATACACTCGGGTTGTTTTTTTTGTTTCCTTTTTGCTTTTTCAAAAAAGCTAAGACAAACAAACAACCGCTAAATAGTAAATATTTCCATATATATATATTTAGATTTTATTTTTTTGGCGTTTTCAAATCTAAACGTTTATGCCCTTACACATATTTAGTAGATTAGTAGTAGTACATACATAGATACAACCAATTCTCCAAGGCGCCTAGTTTACGTTCGACATTGCATATTTTCAGTATGTAAAGGACCGTATACTTAACCTCATTACGTTTCCCATTAAAACGCAAAAAAGCGTTTACATTCAAAGTTTATCCTAAATATAGTCCTATGGGTTTACAAATAGGTACATTTTCTGTGGCGGCCTAACTGTCACGAATTGTCCTATTTTTCACTTTGTGTCAGTTGTGAATAGTTTCAAATCGCCTTTTCATTAAAAAAGGTCAATTTCTCAGGTGCAATTTGGAGAATTTTCATCGTCGATTTGCCCCCGATATACTTTTAAAAAACGCAAGCCAAAACTTTTGTGGTTACGTTTAAAGTTTATCGCGTATAGGTAAAACGTATTGAGCTTAACCGTATACAAACTGCTAATCGAAATACATAACGTTAAAAGTTACTGTTTTTTTTTCAAAACAAAAATTGTTCCAGTATTCTATTGGTTTTGAACACTACTACTTGACCCAAGGGCCAAAGTCACAAGTCCCGACAATGACCCATCCCAAGAGCAAAACCGTTTCGGACATTTTATTTCATCTCGACAGTCCACTACATACTCTCCAGTGACCACAACCTACTACTAGTAGTAGTAGGAGAGACTGCTACTATTAGAGTAGAGAGAGTCAGAGAGTTTCATTTAGTAGGCTATGTAGAGGGTCGTGATTTATTATTTTAATTATTTTAATTTTATGAAGTCTTTGAAGAGTAAAAATATATTTATAGAAATAAACTAATAAATAGGAATCATAGGCCATCCATAACGATTCGATTGTAGCCACAGGGATAGAGTCGGTTGCGAAGATGCCATTGGCCGATGATATGCCTGGAGTGTGTTGTGTGTTCACAGTCTTCAGTCTTCACTGTTCACTGTTCACACCTCAAGGCTCATAGTGCCTGTCTGTGGGTGTGTTGGCAATAATGGCATCGTATCGTTATTGACACGCGGATAACAGAACGAACACAAACACTTCAAAGTCTGTATGGTGACGGCTGGTACATCGGTTGGTACTTTCTGAGCACTCTACCACCTCTCTAGTGTGGCCTTAATATAGTGTGTATTGTATGACGCTGATCTGAGAAAAAAAAACATTGTTTGCCATATATATATAAATATATATATAAATATATATATAAATATATATATAAATATATCCCAGAGTAGTTAGAAAGATCCTACGTTACACGATGATGTCTACTTCGAAAGCATTCATTCCCATGAGGACGTTGGTTCTGGGCTTATTTCTGCTGTCGATACCGCTGTGGTTGCTGTACTCAGGTGGGAATTCCACAGAACTGGAAAAGGAAACATTGATAGAGATTGAAAGTAGTAACTTAGTCGTCCAACCTGACGACAATGACAACGATACTACCGAAGTGGCTCAATTGAATGGTAAGACTATCACATGTGTGCATACGTATTAGATTTATGCACCAAAAATGAATAGTAAGCTTGTGCACAGGAAATGAATGATTCGTTTGGAATGGCTGGGATAATGAGCTAAACAAAAAGCAGAAATATGTATATTCATATACGTACACGCAGAAATGTTTTCAAGAATACATACAAACGCGCGCACACGCACACACACACACACACACACATGCGCGCGCGCGC
>NW_014038403.1:0-8405 GCF_001186125.1 Sphaeroforma arctica JP610 | reverse complement strand
AAAGTGCTGATGGAGTCATATAATTAACTGCCACCAATCCCTAGTCGGCATAGTTTATGGTTAAGACTACGACGGTATCTGATCGTCTTCGATCCCCTAACTTTCGTTCTTGATTAACGAAAACATCCTTGACAAATGCTTTCGCAGAAGTTAATCTTTCATAAATCCAAGAATTTCACCTCTGACAATTAAATATTAATGTCCCCCATAGTGAAGCAGCACAACACATTCAACTTCAGAAACCATAGATGGTGTTGGCAAACCCGTGTGTATATCAAGCTGTAAATACGGTGTATGATACGAGAGCAATAGTTCAACCTGGGTGTAATACCTTGATACCAGGGTGATCATCGCATCTTTATAAAACGCCCAGCGGGGTTCTCAAGTTGTTGACCCTTGTCCTGCCATAGTGGCGTGAAAAGAGTATACCCCCTATCTGCTAAAGCTATAGTAGCAATCGACAAATGAATGAAGTGAATTTAAAGAATCTCCTGTCCAAATCCTGATCTCCAACTAAGACGTTAGAAAGATGCTGTCCGGTTCTCTAGAAAATATCCTCTCGCATAATTGTAATAGCAACGGCTAGATTTATAACAATAAGAGAACGTCTCGAGCCATGTCCTTCTAGAGACCCAGCGTCAAAGGCAGACACTAGCTAAACTATCGGCTCTTATTCTTTCCACACTACTGTTGTTTCCAGCCAACGCTGGTTAACTATGGCGGAACACGATGGTCATCAGCCCAGTCTTAACTCCTAGGTGACAAAGCAACCTGTTCACAAGTCCAAACATCAGTCTAGGACATTTCGATGGATATCGGACGAAGTTCATACTGCATTGGCCAAAAGTCTGGTTTAGGAGTACAATGTGCAATATGGACAAGAAGTTAAATACAAGTGTGTGAAAAGAATACAAGGCTCGAGGTCAACATTATGTTTACTAAACATATTAAAGAGCTTTTTGCGGCGGAGATAGTGCTTATTTCTCGTGTTTTTTTCCCTATGAATATCCTAGGCACACAACTTGTAAACTCAACCATTGAGAGTAGGAAGTTTTAGTTAATGGATTTGGTGGGTGAGATTTTTGTAGAACTATATGAATGGCTGGATTTTGACTGTGGTAGTTAAAGCGTAGGAAACAATAGGTGAAGTAGACCATATAAAGGGAGTTTCTTATTGTAATCAAATCTCTCAGTCTGCTAGTGTTGTAATCGTTATCCAGTTATTAAACTGACATTCTTGAGCAGGAATGACGTATGTTTATTAACGACATACGGACGGATTATCAATTTGATGCGGGTACTTATTCTATCCCGACTTAGGATGAATTTCTCTCAGCAGTGAAAGGTTTTATGAGATTTAGCTTCTTTTAGCCAATTGAATTTTAAGTACCCGGATCCAATAGTTGTAATGGGTATATCAGTGACTGGGCATGGATCAGTGATTAGAGAAGAAAAATCTCAGGTCTTGCTTGATATGCAGAGGCCTGAGTCTAAAGCTCAGGTACGATCATGGTATCATTATTTCGGATGGTTGTCGAGTCACGTTCCTGAGTTTCCACGACTCCTAGCACCAATAAGTGGTTAGGGAAAATGCTTTCCTAGTTGTGCGCGCATTTTTACGAGTAAAAATTGCCTTGGTAAAACTGGGGTAAGCGGAGCAGCTTCGTATGCAACTGATGCATCGGATTTGCGTGCGGTAGTGTCTTGTGTGTGATGAGATGGGCAATGGTTGCCAGTTGGGTTTGCTAGCTCGAAAGATATTTTCATGCAAGTATGTCTCTTACAGATTGGGAATTAATTGCGATGGCTTATGGGTTTAAGAAGTTGAAAGGTTGGATTATGGATCAATCATGAACCTCTGCTAGGTGTCCTGCGGCAATTCGAGTTCTGTAGGGAGAGTGAGATATTGAACACATTAAACCAGGATGTTTATTAAGCATAAAAGCACGGTCAAACAACGGAGGCTCAACAAGGTTTATCCTAGAATCAACCAGGGAGAGAATCTGAGAGACCACAGGTCTCAGGCCAGATTTTACAGCAAGAAACCATCTCTGATTTATGGAATGAAAGTTAGTTCACTCCCGAGAGCTTAGTCATCAGAGTTAGCTCACTCCCGAGAGCTAATCAAGTTGCTCAAATTACTCTCAAGAGTTGAGTTATTACTTAACCGACTTCCGAGAGCAGATTAAGTTTCTCAACCGATTCCCGAGAGTAGATTAAGCCTGTCAACCGCAACATATTAATAACAGCTGCGGTTCTATGTGAGTCACAACCTATGCAGAAAGGCATCATGTGATCAGCGTGAGATTTAGTTGCAGAGAAGTTGAAATAGAAAAGCATCGAAGTGTTAAAGTGTTCCGCATAAGGTTTCTCATACTAACCATATGAGTTTTTACCCTGGCCAGCCCAAGCTGTTGAACACTAGCACAAACACCTTAGGCTAAAGAGGTCAGAAATAAATGCATACATTTGTACTTAATTTAAAGTCTACTACATTGCACTCTAACAGAATCTAAAACTCAGAAAAGGATACAGACATATTACAGATGGAAATTAATCTCGGAACCGAATTGCTGGGAGTACGGAATCATCAATCGGTATGGAAAAACTATAAGGGGCATAACGGCATCCCTAAACATCGGGGGAGTACAATCTAGACGTGTACGGCCAAAGATTGCGATGGAAGCCACGATCAGTTAAAGGTGTGTCGACGCTGCGTTTGGATTGTATCATAGATTAAGTGAGAACCTTTCTCACCTTACGAGGTGTTTTTATAATGGCTCAAGGGTCACGAGTCCAATACATATAAACGCAGGGACTCGAACCAAATAAACACAACTATTCACTTAAAACTTAAAACACTTTAAGATATACTCCAATATCTGAGAACAACATGAGAGGCTACAGGTGTTAAATAATCAATCAGACAGTAACTTGTGACTTTCTCACAGATTGTTCTATTTGGGTCACCAGCCAGCCTGAGAGTACGTATCAGAGAAAGTGATTATTTATTTCTATATGTATATATCGGTACTAAACTGTTCTGCATAAGGTATTGATCATATGAGTTTTTATCCTAGCCAATCCAAGTAGTTGGAAACTAATACGAACACCATCAGTATAAAATTGAGGGTGAGATCAGAAATAAATATTGGAGCACACCTGTGAGGTACGTTCCTACTTTACTTATAGTCCCCAATACTACGCGCTAACCCTATGGATCCTGTGAGAGGGATAGAAATGTGATAAATTTTCGATTTTTTGACCTTGATATAAGGAATTTAGAAGGGTCTAAAAATGAGGTAGCTGATTGCTTTAGTAGTATGTTTTGGTGGTTAGATTCAATTATGATGCCGTATCAGTGGGCAAGGCTAGATTTGCTGCGTGTGCGCAAATGAAAGTCATTCAAATTAATGCGGGTCTAGACATGTCGATGGATAAGGTACATCATAGCGTTGAGAGGAGGAAAGTGCAGTTTGTCCTTCGGAGCGAGCGGTTAGCTTGTCTTGAGCGTACTATAGTTTCGTGAGAAGAAACATATTTTACGCTTAGGTTAGGACTTCTGAGACAACAGGTAAGTGCTGTGATGGAACGCAGCGCGTGATGTGTATCTGGGATCATGAGGCGACAGTGAACTCGCAAATGAAGTTTGAACTTTAGATGACTATGTTATAGTTAAGGTACGTCCAACATTGACACATACGGGGGTAGAGCGTATATGGGAGTTATTGAAGCAGAAACATGGTGATAGTTTGTTTAGAACGAATAAGGCAATGGTAATGAAATGTTGTGTAGCTTGTCAGCAAGTGACTAAGTTGCGTGGATCGATGCGATTTTTGATGCAGCATGATCGACCAAAAGGGTTGGCTATGGTTATTGGCATGGATCATTTGTCTTTGATAAAGATGGTACATGAGTTTGAGTGTATTGTGATGGCTATAGATCATTTATATATATACGCAAAGTGTGGTGCAGGCCGTACATACCGGATGCTAAGAATACTACAATAAAGCGTATACTGAAATTTGTGCAGCAACAAGTGTTGCTCTGGGGCACTCCAAAGCGAATCGTAGTAGATCAAGATGGTTCATTTGCGTCAGATGAGATGAAGAGTTTCTGGACAGAGAGAGACCCAAAGTGTCACAATGTTAAAGTTAAGAGGCATCAAGGTATTGGTAGGGTTGGATGTGTCCTTCGAACCATTGTGAATTTGTTAGCAGCGAATCTCCTGGTAGGGGAGGAGTCTCAGTGGGCAGTGTCCATTTTTATTATAATAAATATTTTAGCATACAATGCGACTGTAAACTCTGTTACAGGACTCAGTTCCTATTATGTCACTGGACGGCAATATACATCGAATATAGAAATTGTATTACAAACACAGTTGCTGAATGTGTTGGGGATGGAGCTCTTAAGTGATGCTACGGTCAGAACAGAGCCATCGTAGTAGTGGTTCAGGGCGGCTGATAAGCGTGTGAGAGAAGCTTCAGTATGGAAGCCTGGCCTATCAGTATGGAGATTGGCGACAGATACTGGAAAAAGGTAAATGAAATCGTACATGGCGGGAGGTGTGATAGTCCTACGCGAGAGGCAAGGGTTTAGGGTTTAGGGTTTTTAGTTGCACATGGAGCGTGTAGAGGACGCGAATGGCTAGAAGCGTCTAAAATATTCAAGTACATCTTTTATAGGTATGTAGATACACTGGGGTAGCTGTGGCTACAGTATAAGAGTTGCGTGAGCTAGTATTTCCACGGTGAAAGGGAAGAGGTGACTACATGCGCAGAAATCAACTTTTGGATTATATGCTGTTTAAATTGAGAATGTGTCATTGCGTGGAGAGAGACCAGAAGATATCACGTATGATTTGGATATGTTTATGGGGTGTCATTTATTCGGTGCCTGAGGTCTTTATTTTTTCCGATGGCTAGGTGCCGGACATTGAAGTATCTCTTCCGCTTTGCTAGAGATCCTGTCTTGGGAAGTAAGCAGCTTCAAAAATGTTGGAGTGAATAAAAGCTGTGTCTTGTTATTTGAAGAGGCTTTAATCCAACCATTGAGAGTAGAAGCTTGAAGAAGAGTTATATATAAGGAATCTAGTGGGTGAGAGTTTTATTAAAGTATGACTGGTGACTGGGGTGTGAATGTGGTAGTATAAGCGTAAGAGACAGTAGATGCGGTGAACCATATAAATAGAAGTTCCTTAGAATTAAATATCTCGGTCTGCTAGAGTAATCGTTTTTAGATCATAGTACAATAGATATACGAGTTTGAGGTTAAAATACTTGTTTTGTTTATAGATATATATAAATAAAAGTATAACATCTATTATTGCAATAGTTTATTAAAAAGCGATACCGCCTCTTCTCAACCTAGTTACAAGGTCCATGATGATGGTGGTTCGCTCTGACACAATTCAAGTAGTGTGAAGTGGGGAAAGTTTTAAAAAAAAAGCGACGGTAATGTGGGCGATGGTAATATGAATATGATCATGTGTTGTGATGATCTCAGTGTGTGCTGAAGTATTTCGAGGATTTGATACAATGCAACTCTCGCGCCAGAAATGGAACCTTTGAGCACCTAAAGATGGATGTCGAGCTACTACTAGCTTGAGACTCTATGAGAAGCAGCTTTTCGTTTACAGCATTTCCACCAGGATCTTTATTTATCATATTAATATATCTATATATTGATGTACCTACCTTGTATTTGTTGCGGGGAGATTACTTGCATTCAGATTATCAATTAGAAATACAGCAATGTATATTTGTATCATTTCGTCGAGCAAATACGATCGCTCACTTATTAATTTACAGATGGAGCTTATTATGCACTCAGCCGTAATACCGAGATCACCCCTTCTGTTTCGGACCGCTACATAAGTAGTTTAGAGAACATATCAGTGCAAGTCTTTGTATCCCAGTGTTATTTGAGTGTATTGGTTGAATGATATGCTTCGGATGTGCCTGTAATATGCTGATATTGGGGCATTCACATGTATTAAAGTAGAAATTAGACATTTATGATAATTTGGCTGTCGTGTAAGCGTGTAACAGTGAAAGAGGGGACGTGACCTCTGAAGGTACAGCATGTACAGCATTGTTGCCGTTTCATCTGAAACTTGTTTATGTGTTGTTTACTGTGACATCCATAGTCGAATTACACCCTTTAGAGCTCACAATTTATCATGGCATGAATTAATTGTACATTAGCTGCTACTATTGTGGTATTCCAGAAGAGTAAAATATCACGAACGGCGGACAAGACTGCTTCTCGCGCAATGCGAAAAGTATTTTACTCATCACTGAAAACCCGATCGTACTCAAATATGATAAACTGACTTAGCTAATATTTGTCATACTCAACAGTTTATAGCCTACTACTTCATACTCAACAGTCTAGCAGATTACAATGCTGGAAGCACACCAGCTAAAACAGACTGATCAAGTGAGCGAGCAACCACCTCTCTTGACAAAAAATAATAATAATTCCAACAACGAATATAAAGCCTGATAATAAATAATATTATTCCTATCACAAGTTTTGTAAAGCCATGCAATCTAAAGGAAATAACAGAGAAGTCTGTATGCACCTTATCACGTGTGAATATCTTTTTGGTCAGCTGTATCAAATTTGTTACCAGTTTTCTATCGACTATTCAGGGCAATTTGAAATATCGGACAGCTATGTTTTTGCAATCATAAAGGAAACTTGATCAAGGACAAGGCTCAGAATGCAAAATACACAAAAGAGTATGGTCGTATATACAGATGGTCCTATACGCATGCAATATAGTAAAGCATGCCCATTGAACTTGTACTGGCAGCGTTGCTTAGTTTAACCCATATGTTTTTTTATGTACAAGTAGTCGAAATGCCACTAGAGTTTTATGTTTAGTTTTAGGAGTGCACTAGAATGTTAGATTTCGTTCAGAATAAGTAAATTAGAACGAGAACAACAAAAAAGTGGTTTGAAGTGCGATCTGCAGTATATTGATCAGACAAATTCTGAGTTGCAAAGATTTTTGCAAAACGAATACAACACCAACTGACATTCACCAATTATTGAGTCGACCCTTCCATAGATGAAATCACTCGTTTGTGTGCCTCCATACACTCTAATATCAGAGAAGCTTACTCGTACTCAGGAGGAATGGTTCGCCGGTATACATCGCCGACCACTAGCATAGCAAATCTCCGTCCTTGGGGGTCGGGTTCTAATTCAATTTAGTATACATGGTTGTACATGTTTTACTATCAAAGCCTCAAGCTTCCTTCAATGACTGCGTATATTATTTTCGTATGCGAGGGTTTCCGTGATTATTTACCTTTCGGTGTCGGGACGACGCTGTGACATCTTGATTCTTGTTTTCAATTCGTCACCGCATAATGTGCGCATATGTACTTCCTGTTGAACAAATTTCACGACAAGTTTGTTTCGACCTTTCGGTGTCGGGACGACGCTGTGACATTTTGATTCTTGTTTTCAATTCGTCACCGCCTAATGTGGTTAGGATTTCACGACAAGTTTGTTTCGAATAATTACAAAGCACACATAATATAGTGAAAACTGTATTTCGCCGATTCTTCTGATCATACCCTCTATTTTCAAACGTCAAAAAGCATGACAAAAAAAAAATCCGATGCTCATTTTAAATTCTTAGTGGACTATTGGAATTATGACGATTAACGCAATACAAAGCTTTTGTTGTGCGTGTTGCATGCTGGCATTCAGTATCCGCATGTCGGCATTTACAGAGATCAGAAAGTTACATATTGGTCTGTGTCGCTATGTGATGCCCTGGAGTTTAACCCTATGGCACAAAACTCTCAGAATCGCAACCAATTACGTATCATTTGGCATCGAATCTACGCGATCATGAGAAAATACAAATCATACTGCATAAAACAAATTCAATCGCACTAAGGTATTATAGCATATATACTGCAGTTGGCCGCACTCCAACAGAGCAGAGAAAGCACGACAAACAACTGTGACCAAGAATCAGGAAGTCGGTAAGTTCGCAAATACATTTTACATAATTTATTTTCATTTTAACGTCAGTGTACAATCTGTCAAGTATGATTTACGCATGTGTCCTTCAAGTATATAGATCTATCTAATGATGACATTTAGTCTTCCATTAAATCACTGTACGTAGCTTTCCTCAGGAATCCGACGTTGAGCTTCTCGGGGATTTCCACATCGCAGAGTGCCTGATCGGGCACAACGTGCAATATCAAAGCTTGCTTAATCTGTGTCAAATCCAACATGAGCGATGGCTTTTTGTTGCTTTCCTTGCTGCTTTCTTTGTAATCCCGTTTTCGACCGACCTGTTGTATGGAATTAGCACAATAGTGAGCTTCAATATGAGTGATGAAGATCCAATTTCACATATAGGACAATGT
>NW_014038404.1:0-8415 GCF_001186125.1 Sphaeroforma arctica JP610 | reverse complement strand
AGTATATATATATATTATATATATATGCATATATATATATATTTATATATGTTATATATATATATATATATATAAACATACACATGCACGTACACATATACATAAACAAAAACATACACATACACATGCCCATGCACATACACCTACTTATAGTATGGCTTTATTGTATGATACATACTTTTATAGACACGATATCGTAGACGAACTCGAATACATTCACATAAACGTGTCAAAACGATTTTATCTTACCGTACAAGCACACGCAAACATTGCACTTATGTGCGCTCAAATTCACTCGTGATGTAGCAGATATACACGCATCTACACATACACATACTGACCATACATATATGTTCACTAATACATATACACACACGTTAGTATACATATACGCACACGTACACGTACACATAATAATACACATACATATACGCATACACATGCACTTACACATACGCATGCATACGCATACATAAAGACTTTCATATACATTTACACATACGCATACACAAGTACATACGCATACATAAAAACTTACACATACACTTACACATACGTATACACGATCACATACGCATACACACTACACACTACACACTACACATGAGCATGAATATATACATGTACGTGCACATACATGGACTTACATGTCGTTCCGTGCATATGTGTGTATAACTTTACGTACAGCCAATCTGAGTAAGATTATGTTATGATACTACACATACACTAGCTGAATTTTTATTACCATACCTGAACCTATTTCGCAGGGCATGATGATTATGATGATGGGTACTGCTGGAGAGAATATTCCAAAAGCACCAAAAGAAAAAACTGTATTCGTGGAAGACTTGACCGATACAGACATACCTACCGGATTTCCTCCTGGACTTGAAAATTTGGGAAATACATGTTATATGAATTCAACTATACAGTGTTTGAAGGTTTGTAATTTTTATCGGTTTCTATATGCTTCAACAGAGATACTTTGTCCGGATAGCATGGCCAACAGGACTAGATGACGGTTTCATACCTCTCACCTCATTGTTTGCTTTCGTTTCGCCGCCAGGCCATTCCTGAGCTCAAACAGCAACTGATGAAAATGGAGAGTGCTGGTCAACTGAACCCCAACACCATGTTGTCGAGATCTCTGCGTGACTTATTTGCACGCATGGATAATCAGCACAGCGGCATATCTCCCGGTGGATTTCTTTCCGCATTACGGCAGGTATTCCCAAGATTCGCTGCTCGTGACGACCATGGTGGTTTCATGCAACAGGATGCTCAGGAATGCTGGACCGAAATCGTAAATTGTATCAACAGGGCGGCACCAGGTATTTGCTTTCGTGATACAGATTGTAGCAGTGCAGCTATTGGTGTAAAATTACAATTTGGAGGTTGCCCTATGGATTTACATTGTTGTGAATTGCGAAACGACTCAAACACGATGGAATCTAGTGAATATTTGTATTCCAATGCTCATTATAATCGAGACTTTCATGATTTTAGGGGCTTGTGTTTGTATTCATACAACGCCCTACCATTTTCCCAGGTGTTAATACCAGTGATCAAAATAATACATTTGTGAAGCAATACCTCGGACTTGAAATGGATAGCAAAATACAGTGCCTAGACTCTCCTGATGAGCCCGCAACTACGGAGAAAGAATCTCAATTTATTCTGAGTTGCAACATCACCACCGAGGTAATTTTCATATTTGAATTTGCGTCGTTTTGTACACATTTGTTGACTATGTATGCCTTTTATTCTCTATTCATATTCTTATTGATATACCATGTTCAATTTTTAGGTCAACCACTTAGTCAATGGCATTAAGCTGTCACTCCAGAACAAACTAGAAAAGACTTCACCGACGACGGGCTCCATTGCTCAATACCAAAAAACTTCTGGCTTCAGTCGTTTACCGAATTATCTGACTATACAATATGTTCGGTTCTATTGGAAAGCTAGCACATCAACCAGTGCAAAAATTTTGAGGGTATGCATAAAGCATTGCACATTGATCTGTATTTCGTGCACAGTTTGTTCATACTAAGCGATCACCCAAGTGGGAATATCAATTTAGAGATGCCCAGGATTAGATTACATATTTCTAAATTTTCATGCGCATTGCGAACTATTCATTAGTGCAAGCATCGCGCAATTATTTGCATTTCTCGCACACTCTGCGTAGATCTATACGATGATTCAGGTGAGAATTCTCAATTCATCGGTGCCGCAAGACTACAAAATATTCTACAAAATTAACTTGCTTGTTGTAAGCTACATAGTCGGCTAGGATTAATTTTTGTATTTGATTCCTTGTATATGTGCTTATTTGCCGCATAGAATGTGAAATTTCCTCTTGAACTGGATATGTACGAGTTTAGCACGCCGGAGCTGCAAGCGAAACTCAAGCCGGCACGCCAGCTTTTCGTCGAACAAAGTGAGCGTGACGCTGACAGTTCGGTATGTTTGCTTCGTTGGGACTTCCACTTCGGCCATTTTTTCTTTGGGCTAGCACAGGAATTGGTCCCGCTCTACCCAGTCACTCCTTTGTGCTGTAACCCTCACTGTATACACCGGCAACCTTTGGTTAATATTCAGGCTAAAGCTAAAGCAGACGATGATAAAGTCAAGATGGACGCGGACCAAAAAACTGGGAAAAAGTCTATGCCATCGGAATTTGCAGATGGTATGTCGTGCAATCCGATTCTCAGTACTTTTTTTGGGTCTTTTGCTGACCATGGCCTTCTAAAATAGTAACACTTTCAGGAAGCTATGTGTTGACCGTAGTATATAAACCATAATTGACCTAAAACTTCCGGCCTTTTTTATGAAGACACGGGTTCAAATAACAGTGGATTCTATGAGCTGAAGGCGGTCCTTACTCACAAGGGTCGATCAAGCGATTCCGGCCATTATGTTGCTTGGGTTAGAAGTGAGACTAACGCCAAGGAATGGATGCTATTCGACGACGACAAGGTGCGCTCGGGCTGTTCTGGCTACCCGCTTATGCCTTAGTGCACGCGCTCTTGTCACATACAATAGATCTTATACTACCGTATTAATATTGGGCTTATTCTTATCGTGATGGATATCGAGCTGCTATGTCATTATCACGAAAGATGTCTTATTCTAGACCACATTCATAACTACACAGGTAACATCTGCTACTGAGGAACAAGTTCTTGCCCTTTCTGGTGGTGGTGATTGGCATATGGCCTATATTTTACTATACGGCCCAAAGGTATGTGCACCCCGTATCAACTTTATTTTTGATATTATTATTGATTAATGTTTTCGCAAATGATGCGGCTTTGCTTGTTTTGCCCTAAACTCATTTTACCGTCTGTGCATAAATATGAGCGTATTATGAATCCGCGTTCATTTTATATAATTCTCGAATGTGCAGGTCTTGAAATCTGACGCCGACTTGGCATAGAACAGAAAAAGGGAGACATCGTCCCGAGACATTGTCATGACTCGTGAACTACAGGCCCTCTTAAAGTAATATAACCAGTAAAGCAAGCATTTCTTTGAATTTGGGGAGACAGTTTGAACTCGGTTGCGAAGGGATACAGAGTAAATGATATATATATAATGCAACTTAATAGTTTTGATTAAGTATTGAAATATACATACGCCTCGGACAAACGAACGATGCTATTCTGCTTCTTCTTTTTTTTCAGCCATATTGTGTGAATAATAGGGCATTGTCTTAATTTAACCATGTTGTGTGAATTGATAAACCATAGCGAGAAATTAAAAGGTAGTCTCCGGTCCGATGAGTTAGTTATATATGAACAGAAAATATATAGCGTTCTAATTTGTATGTTCACGGACAAATTAACTTTTTTGCGTGGAGCTTGTATACGCCGCAACCGACTCGCTTTTGTTTGTCGTCGATAATTTACGCTTTGAAACCCGCCTCTGGACCAGGTGACGACTATATTAGAGTGTGCACAACTTACTATGCTTTGTCGACATGCCCTATTAGACCACCGCCACGCCGCCGGAGTCGTTCAATAACAATGTTACTGGGATTTTCATGAATCACATTATGTCAATTTAACTTAAAAGATTTCGTAGATGACGACCACATTTGCACCACTCCCTGCATACCCTTGCAGCATGTTGAAGAGCCATCTATTTAGTTCGTGTCTGACTTCATATCTTTTCATAACTTGAAAAGGCACTTACCATGGTCTTCGTGCTCGTGCCTGCGTATAGCCTTCTAAATCAAACTCTGCGATCCAGTGCCTTCCGATTTCAGTTACAGATTCAATCCACGATGTGGCACACATATTCACCATAAATACATACACAATATATCAGTTATGGTATTCTTATGACCTTCAATGCACCGTATTTTCTCCTGAAGTGGACTATACTGAATATAGACAGAATCGTACAACAGAAAGTCATTCACACGTCATTAGAAGTGAGTTTTATTATATATATATATATATATATGACAAAGGTTTGAAGCCTGACAAAAAGAAAAGTATATTTCGTGCTAAATTTAAAGTTGCAGGGACCACAATGTTGTCATCACGTGCACGAACAGAGCAACCACAAAGATACATGCTCGTTCGTTATTTCTTCTTGGATGATTGTTGGACTGAGTGCAACACCGTAGGATTAAAGTACTGTGCTACCGCCCTCGAATACCATTACTGGTTCCCGATTTTTTGGACATTATGGACGCCTATGTTATGTCAAGAATACGCGATTGACATCAGTCAGCAACATATGGAAATAACTGATTTGGGCAGCCCTCAATTCTACTACGAACCTCATGATAGTTCACTATCCAGCTTAGTATCATCTTCTCAGGCACATACCCGGACCTTTTTCTTAATAAGCAGCGAACATATAACTTGTTAAGAACGGAGGTGGTAAATATAAATAGCCGAGGGGTTCGTTGGCAGCCCTACAGTCTTCTTTTGGCTTCGCATCCAGTTACCTGTACTATTTGTATGTGTCGAGAGTTGAAACAGAAATCGAAACTCGATTCAAAACGAGACTTGGTTGATCTGTACGATACATCCTTTTAGCTCACTAAAATCTTGAATTCAGCTACTCGCCTGCCTTTGGAGATGCCTTACTTTTGTTGCACATAATTAATCGAGGTTTAAAAGGCGAAGTATTGAGGAATGGAATGTCTTTCTTGTTAAGTAGTAGTTTGCCGACGCCTCAGAAAATCCTCTCACTGCTAGTCTTGCTCCGAACAGTGATGGATATATTTAATATGACAGACAGTCGATTTATTAATGTATTCACCTATTGTGATACTATTTTGTATAGTTTGCACAGACTATGTATTTATGTTTTTGTTTGTTATGTTTGTCTGTAATGGTCACTGAATTATCTATTTTATTGAAATCAAAAAGGTACGTTGGAGTGAAGCGACGCTGACAACATGTACTTCTTGGCGTATTACCGCTGGATGGGAATATTGCTGTGTTTTAGTCTACCTTCACGAGCATATTTTAGAACCACTCACGTGGTCAAATCGAGAGACTCTCCTGGACTAATCTCGAGTGGTGCCGATTAGTTTGTGTTCAAAAGTCGACCGTTGGTGAGAAAGAAATCTAACTTAGCTGTCCTCTAGGTTAAGTACGAGGATGGCCCACTCACCAAACGATCATATGAACTATAGTGCGGTGCAGTGCTATTTATATCTTCCCATCAGCTCCATGTCGATAATACCAGTGCGCTGTGTTACTATTGTTTATAGTAATTGGGTTGACAATTTTTGATATATCACACTAAACTTTCCTTGTACGTTGAAGGAAAAAGATAGCGTATCGCAGCAAATAAAAGCTTTAGATGATATAATCTCGATAAGTACTGTTGTAGCATGGTCTACGTCGAAATCATTCACACGGTGTAGTATACAATACATAGAAAATATATAGAACTCGAAAACTCAAGAGCAAGCTTACCCAGACTCATTGATTCTACTTTACCGCAAAATCCTGTACATCTTATGCTTTTAATATAATTCATCTATATTGCCGTAATAACTTCTCGCGCGTTGTCTGATTAATGTAAGCTAGGTGAAGAATTGATCCTGTAATTCAAACAGTTTCTGTTGTATACTTGTTTTAGAACTGACAAGGTTGCTATATTTATACTATCGCTGTGTCAGTTTTGAATTCGATTATTAATAAAGCTCTGAAAGATTATCACTTTCGACAGGAATGCAGAAAGGGCACAACTCTGGCGTTCCGTAGCAGTACTAGAAGCACGCTTATGTATATGGTGATGACTGCCCTCTCGTAAATATAGCTTACGCTTCGAATTTTTTTAAATTTGTAGTGACAATGTGGACTGTGGACGGTGGACTGTGGACTGTGGACGGTGGACTGTGGTCTGTGGTCTGTGGGCTGTGGGCTTGGCCTGTGGGCCTGTGGCCCTCGAATTTAATTATGAATTCAGAGTATGTATTTTTTGTGCGTTATACATACTGTACGATGTGTACCGGCTTAGTGTATTTATGACAATTTACATACACACTAGGCTGATACTCTCCGTGATCAGTGTTATTATTGGGGGGGGGAAGAACACACAAGAAAGGTGAACATGAGTTCACCTACGACCGCAGTGGAAGCACCAGATACAAGTAGTAGTGTAGCAGATGATCTATCATCCAAGAGAGGGCGCGATGAAACTGTTTCTAGTTCAAACAATGGTCTCGATGTGAGTAAGGATGACAACGCCGAGACTCAAATCCTCCGAGAAGGCGAAAAACGGACGAAACTATCTGTACAAAGAGTAGCTGATACTACACTATTAGCGGGTGCGCCAATCACCGATGTCTTAACTACTAGTGTCGAGACTTCTAAACCGAATACTGGCGGCTTTGGAGCGAGTACCGCGAGCAGTGGCTTTGGGCGAAAGGCTGATAGCGGCGTTGGCGGTGGGTTCGGCAGTTCTGGTACGTTTAGGTCGCAGTCCACAAAAATGACTGGATTTGGCTCTGCTTCGGCCAGTGGTGGGTACTTCATGAAAGCAGCGGCCTCGCTAGGCAAGGGCTCTGGGTTCGGAGGTGTGACCAGTGTGAACAGCGGGTCAGGTGCGGTCAAAGACACGAAGAGTCCAGCGCACATTGAAATTGGCAGTCGTGCGATGGCGGATGTGAAAGAGAGTACGAAAGTGGAAAGTGACAGTAAAGACGAAACAGCGACAGGGGCGGAGAAGGAGATGGTTTTAACTGCGACCGAGGTCGACGAAAAAGAGGTGGCTTCGGATAGTGCGCCAACCGTTCCGCTTGCGGGTCTTGTGGACGAGAATTTTGAGTACACTACAGGGGAGGAGGGTGAAAAACACGTTTACAAGGTATGTGGATTGTTGCTTCGCTTATTAATAGGCTCTTAAAATTGGTTATGATCGTGAAAAAGAAACTGTGAATTTACTTTTCGAGATGTCAAACCATAACAAACTTGTTGGACGTTCCGGGAGTCCCGTTCAATGACAACTCCATGGTGTGAATAGTGATCAGTCTCGCAAATTTTATATTTGGCCCCTCTCAACCGATGAGCATCTGTACAATCCAGAACTCTGAGACAACATCCATAGGCTTGTACATATATGGAAGTCTGGGTAAAGGTGGTGTTTACAACAAAATTCATATTTCTGTTCTATATACTCAGTATACAATCAATACACTCATTTACACACACACAAGTATATATATATATATATATATATGTATATATATATATATAAATGTGTGTGTGTGTGTATGTGTGTGTGTATACGCGTCTACATGTATATACGTGTGTATATATATTTGTATATGTATATATATATATTTATATATTTATATATATATGTATTTATTTATGTGTATGTGTTTGTGTCTGTGTCTGTGTCTGTGTCTGTGTCTGTATACATTTACAAACACGCACATATAATATATATATATATATATAAGTGTGTATATGTATGTATATGTATGTATATGTATATATAATTATATATGGATATATATATATATATGTGTGTGTGTGTATCTGTCTCTGTGTCTGTGTCTGTGTTTGTCTCTGTCTCTGTGTCTGTGTCTGTATACTTTACAAACACACATATATATATATATATATACATTATATATATATATATATATATTTTATATGTATATGTGTATGTATATGTATATGTATATGTATATGTATATATATTTATATATGGATATATATTTATATATATATTTATTTATTTATATATATATATATAAATTTACATATTTCTAGATACACATAAATATACTTATATACTTGTACATATATATATATATATTTATATATATATATATAAATATATATGTATATATATATATGTGTGTGTGTGATATATATCTATATATCTATCTATATATATCTATATCTATATCTATGTATATTATATATA
>NW_014038405.1:6504-8416 GCF_001186125.1 Sphaeroforma arctica JP610 | reverse complement strand
TATACTATATATATAATCATTATCAGCAGTATTCCCAGTGTTGTTATGTGCATATGAACAGAGAAGATGATTCCTTCGTTTCACTTACGTCCCTGCTATAATGAAGACTTCACAGATATAGAGCATGTGTGCATGTTCTTTGTTTTCTACCCCCAAGGAAACCAAGACGTTGGCACTCTGTGACGGTATTGTTAGCATCTGCTACAATCAGCTACAAGATATTTATATTTAAAAACACTGTCCGGAATTGTAAACAACCCAGATGTAATCGTTTCCCTGTGTGTGAAGTGTCGGTTCGAGGTATCTTTAGCATCTCTTTTCTATTGCAATGCCATTTAGACGTCACAGATCTAACCTCAGCCGTCAGAGATTATTATCCGAAAGTGATTCCGACTACAACGCACATGCTACACCAGGGTAACGAGTACACCGTCTACGCTCTACACTCTCTACGACACTCCCTACGACCTATACTCTTATACTCTAAATATACATTACACACTACACATATACATATAATTTCTGGTCCCGGACTCGAAAGGCCAATGCAGCGATGCTCAAGCTTGCCACAATGCCTCTTTTTAGTCAATTATAAAGACAAAGCCTCTCCGATATTTTAGTAGGTGAAGAATGCTACAGAATAAAATGTCCAAACTCCAAACTCCAAACTCGACTTTTTTTCGATTTGTTTTTTTACAAAAAATGAAAACAAAATGCATTGTGTTGCGGACTTGTGGGGTCAGGCACCAATCAAACCAGGCAGTTACGCAACCTGCCGCAACAACTTGTCATATTTGCATGATAAATATTGAGTAGGAACACCACAGCGGCACAGTCACAACGACTCATACACTAGTCGCTGCCCAAAGTGTTGAAGGAAGGTAAAATGTAAATATTTCGAGTACTTAATGGTAGCTGCAAAACACCATTTACCCAAAACCATAACCACTCTAGTAAATTAGCATGTGTTTTTTCTTGAACCAATTTACAAGGCCATGTTGTCAATATTACTTTCATCTTACTCGCAAGTACAGGTTGTCGACTTGAAAGTGAATTAAAAATACTGAGGCCGTCCGTATGAACTGCACGGCATTCAAACTATATAGCCATCTATCTGCTATTTGGAACGAGTACTACAGGTATCAACTCCGTTGCCAGGTAATTCCTTCTGCGGTTATGCGTTGATGTGAATATAAATTGCTTCTTACGAAAGGGAAATATATAGTCTCGATGAAACGAATTTCTCATTATAAGAGAGGAACGCGTTAATACAACACATGCAGCATGTATTTGACACAAGTCATGTGTATGCTCTTGGGTGTGAATTTACCTGTGAATACGCAAAACGTATGCGAGCACGCACCTATAAATAAAAGGCATGCATATTTCTATGCGGTCATTTGCGAAAATTTTAATATATGGAAATTATGTATGAATTGAAATATGCGATTGCGGTGCCGGTGTAGATATAAATATAAGTTGTAACGCATATTCATCGAAGGGTTGCTGCAAATGCATTTTGAAGCCGTTAGTATAAATAGATCTCATCGTATACCCACAGCGAAGGTATACGGCGTCTGCGCGATTTGAAGATGAGGGCGAGGTATCCTTTCCGATATTATATTGGTATAAAGTATTTATACAGTGCTACGCTTGTACGATGTAAAAGATCTTTGTTCTGTCGAAATACATGAAGAGAAGCATTTGCGTGTTGAGGTTCTTGCAACTGTATTTGTATCTATGAAAATTTGAAAAAAGAACTTTTTATTTGCGCATCCTTCATCACTGTACCTCTATATAGCGGACAAGTATGAGGGTTTTTTAGTATGTTTCAACCATGTGTAGCAAGTTTTACGTATCAATATGAACCGTTTTGGATACACACACACACACACACACACACACACACACA
>NW_014038405.1:0-5455 GCF_001186125.1 Sphaeroforma arctica JP610 | reverse complement strand
GATTTAGCTGGAATGAAGATGTGGGACGACACGGTGCGCTTTTTTCTTTATACCTTGTCTCGGTCATTGAGTATATTCCTCGGAACTCAGAAGTCTACCTGTAATCAAATTTTTTGTTTTCGCCTTTAATCTCTCGCCCTCTCTCTCTCTATCTCTATACTCCCCGCGAGCTATACTGAGGTCTGAGGGTACTTTTTCTAAGTCGTCACTTACACAAATATATTTTTGTTTCTATTTCCAGTCAAGTAGTTGCCAATTTTAAATAGTCCCGAATAAAAAATTTCCAATTGGAAATGCCAGAGACGATTATGAAAGTACTGATGAAAGTGGTATAAATACATATTTTTAATTGATAAGTCGCAGAGAGCCAGAGACTGCAGCTGCGTGCAGCAAATATTTTAAATGTTGCAATGTATTCATATACTGAATTTCGCCCAAAAGTTTTCGCCAAAGGCGCTTACATTGTGCACCTTATTTATACTTTTTGGCCACAAACTTGGTATAAAAGACAAACATCCTTGACCCTAAAGCTATTTTCCAACGAGTGTCAAAATATGAGGTCAGAATGGAACTCCGTGCTTGACCTGGAATTTGTCACCATTCAAATATATTTTGACCTTATTATGAAATGATACGTTGCAACGTAAAACGTTATGAGGATAGGTCTGACGGCACGAACTGTCGACGGGACGGGCGACGGCCTGACAGGCTGACCCCTCGCCCGCTCGAGCCCTAAACGAGTTACCTCTTTTGAATACAGTTTCGCAAAATAAAAAAATATGATGTTGCATCCCTTTTTTTTTTGGGTTGCATCCAAAAAAAAAAGAGGGTTTTTTAAACAAAAAAGATGGAATCATCATGAAAATCGAGAATTCCTGAGCCAAAGGTGTATTAATTCGCTGTACAATGGTAGTGACGTTATATAAAATGACGTGATACATTCTTGTGATAAATCTACAACTTTGAACAACCAATAGTGAATAGACATCTAGGCATAGTAGACTACGTATGTATTCCTTAATTTTTCCCGTAGACCTCGCTCGGGGCTCGGACTCAACTGCCTGACCAGGCTTACCTTCGTGATTCGTGAAGTTGGGAGTCGTGACTCGTGAGTCGCGGTCTACTGGGACTTATAGCCACACACCTGCTGCTGCCTGATAAATACTGACTACCGTTCGGATTTTAGAGACGAAAAAATAACTTGGAAACGAACTTTGAAACGATACTTCGAAATGATGGGGACCGCGCATACTCTTTTTTTTTATTACTGTGCATGTAAACTGCAGAGATTGTACAATTGACAATTGTAGATTGCAGAACTGCAGTGTATACTCGACAGTTTGCATTTCGAGATAGAGAGAACAAAAGGAGTATAATCTATCAGTGTCAAGTCTCATTGTGGAAAGGACTCATTCCGATGGGAGACATCGTAGCCTCCTCTATTGTTCAAATTTGTAGCCATGTTTCTTGTAATGACTGGAAAATACCAACAGAATGGACAGGATATGTCTTGTATTGAGATGTGCCTTGTATGTATTGATAAAAATTCTATAGTGCACTACATAGTATAATTTGTACAACATGTTTTACATGTGTAGAAACAGTTATAGTACATATGTGCGCTGTGAATGTAGTAGAGAACTTATTAAAAAAAAAGCTAAAGCTAGTAGATTAAATAGTATGTGGCAGACATTAGAATTTAGTATTTGTATGCGGGCTTTTAGTTCAAGAAATGTATATGTTGTCCTACGGGCTTGTCCGTTCTCCCATAATTTCTACTTTTACTAAATGATCGTGATATTTTTGTATGATTTAAACCCCCCCCCCCCCCCAAATGACATGTATGAATTTGTCAGTTTTAGAATGATACATTTTATTTTAATTCAATTTAAAAACAAAACAAAAACAATTTGACACAATTTCTCTAACACAGTTTTGAATTATTTAAAAACAAAAAAAAGCCTTTGGAATTGGTGCCATTGGTGGCTGGTGAGCCTGACCCAGCCTGGTCCCAGCCCCCCTGCTCCCACTGGGGCTCCCAGTCACCGACAAGCCAAAATTTTAAGATTTCTCATGGACAGCGAATACGAACCATGTCTGGCGAATTCGGTCATATTTCGGTCATGAGAAAAATTCTCAAAACGTTTAAAATTGGTTTCCAGAGTATGACTGCGGACCTAATCTCAAACCGTTTTTCATTAAAACTATTACAAATCGAATAAAAATACGTTTACGTTCAACTTTTATTTCATATGTGGTCCTTTGTATGCTCATAGGTGCCAACTTGCGGGTCTAAACATTTAAGTGTATATCATGATCATTATACAAACTAGTCCTGTACAAGAACTTAGGTAGGCCCTTCTGAAAAACATTATAACCGATATAACGTTTTAAAATTGAATAAATATGCGTTTATGTTCAACTTCTATCCCGTACAGACTATTTCATTTTTCAAAAAAAAACAAAATTTCGATTGCATCCATTTTTTTGTTTGGCTTTTGTGTAAACAAAAAACCCCTCAATACATTTGGCACAGCATTCTTATAAATAGGAAAAATTAGAGGGGGGCGTGGGGGTTGCTTGCGGAGGTTTTGCTATAGTCAACAACTAAATATTCAGATTTTCATTCTATATGCACATATTTGAATTGGCTTTTTGTTTTTCAAAGTAGAAACTGTCTTATTATATTGTTTTTACAAAACATCAATTATTTTAAAATACAAGGCCGATAAAATCCGGTGATAATATATGAATACATACACATCTACATGTTTGTCAAATTTATCAACAAAATCCAGATCTGTAAGAATCCAAAACTATAAATATACTCTTCTCTGAGTGTGTTAAATTTCAAATCGGCAATAGAGAGTGAGAGACTGAAGCTGGCGATGAGGTACCGCCAGTACCGATATCGAAATGGTCCATGGTGAGGTTCTAGAACCTTCCGGGTTGCAGAAGAACATTTCTTTGACTCTTCTGCTGCTTTCGGAAGATTTGCACGGATATAGCGCAGTGTGTACAGAAGAACGCGAACTGTTCGAATGTAGTCCACAAAGTTCGTTTAGCACCAACGGTGCTGTGAAACATTATACTCGTCCTACTGAGCCCTGATTCACTTTTATCTATGTCTTCTAAATCGCAGTGTGTACAGAAAGAATACGAACTGTTCGAATTGTAGTAGTCAATGTTCGTTTAGCACCAACGGTGCTGTGAAACATTATACTCGTTCTACTGGGCCCTGATTCACTCTCATCTGTGTCTTCCTCACCATCTGGTTCGCTCCTTTCTACCGTCATCTCGTCGTGTATTTGACCCTTATACCTCGACTAGTTCGAATCTACTCTCGACCAAGTATCGTAAACACTTTCTGTCATCTGCTTTACAGACACTTATGAATATCGTTGGTCTGTATACACGGTAGCTGGTGTATCGACTGACTGTATCCGACATTTATTTGTTTCAGTCCCTGCGGTACTAGAAAGCATCCTCCATTCAGTAGGTCCTGTCCACACACGTCGTCGTCATTGCTACATATACACTGCACCCTATATTTCTTACCCTGTACTATCTTCAATACCGCTCGACCATCGTGCCACTGCATTTGAGGCACGGCATCGAATCAACTCACGCATGCACTTCATTGCCTTTCAATACTAAGTGATGTACAGGGAAATGCCTAGCACTAATGAGTGCGATATTATATTGTGTATGTCGCGTAGCCATCATCTTATTCCACCTCTTCTCGTTGCATTCGGGTTTTAACCCCATCGCAATGCAAGCGCATCATCTCTCAGAGGTAAACATATCGTCCGGGACGTAAGTGTCAAGCACTTCTTCTTCTGACATATACATAAGTGCTAACATCGTTTGTCACCTATCAGAACAACACTGCTCTTGTTGTTTTCGTTTGAACGTGTGCCGCTACTTGAATCTAGTAGTCTACTATACTAGAGCTATTCACTACCTAAACTATACACATACACGCACTCGAACTGTATGTCCGTATCTGTGTGTATGTGTGTTTTTGTGTGTACACTTTTATTATTATTAGTGTATTTTACCGGCACCGTGTAAAATTAATTCCCAACGGTTCGTAGGCTTATAAAAACCTAATTTGATTTTCTCTAATTTCATTCGTTCTTTTGTTTATTTTATATAATTAAAGGTTTTTAGGTAGTTAATGGGTAAAAAACTCACCAAGGCAGACCCACTCTACTAGAAAAAAAAAATAGGCTGGACACAAGTCCGCAGGACTATGATATATGCATATATTTTAAATAAAAAAACAAACTAGAAGTTTGTAAATACATAAACACGTGACGCCGCCGATTGTTGAATTTTGATGCCAAATACACGTCAACTGATGGAGTAACTGGAGTAATTTGGCGCTTTATTGGATTTTTATTTTACAAAACGATTTTTGAAACACGCAATATTCGTTTTCTTTTTCACCGGATTTTCACCACCCGGTGAGCCCGTTGTAGTCTTTATAAATATGCAGCAGGCGTCGAGGACTCGAGGACTCGAGGTCTGATTTAATTGTTTGTTTTGGTTTTTAAAACAAACCCCTTTTTTTCTAAGCTGATTACGTCACTGGGGCGCATTTTTATTGGGCCTACTTAAGATCTTTTATAGGACTGGTTTGTATCATGAACATGATATACACTTAAATCTTTAAGCCCTCAAGGTGTACCTATGAGCATACAAAAGACCGCATATGGAAAACAAAAGTTAAACGCAAACGTATTTTAATTCATTTTATAAACGGTTTAACGGTTTGAGGTTATGGCAGCTCGAGGACCGAGCCGACTATCCTTAGTAAAGTCTACTGGATAATTTAAGGAGTACATATGTAGTCTACTATGTATCACTAATTCACCATGCCATATGGTTGTTCAAAATTGTATAATTATCACAAGAGAATGTGCTACGTCATATTACATTGCGTCACTATCAATATATAGCGAATAAAAACACCTTTGGCCCAGGAATTCAAGATTTACATATCTCCAGACATTTTTGGGATAAAACAGAAGGAAAAAAATACAACATTTGTTTATTGAAAAAAGAAATAGCCAAATGGAATAAACATAAATAGGGAAAAAGGGACACTCGAGGCCTCGATCAGCCGACAGCCCGATGAAGCGTCATTCAGAGCCTCAGAGGCACCGTTGACCGTAGTCCGAGGCACGGCTATGTTTTACGCTGTCAGCGACCCTCTGACACACTTCACCATCTGACATTTTGTTCCGTCACCATTCACTGTATTCCGTAGTACAGTACTGAGAGAGACATTAAAGGCAAAAAAGTAAATTATTGTGAACCGGTGAAGTGAATTGATTACAGGTAGACTTCTGAGTTCCGAGGAATATACTCAAATGACAGAGACAAGGTATAGGAAAAATAAACATAAAAAGCACACCGTGTCGTCTCACATCTTCGTTCCAGCTAAATC
>NW_014038406.1:3360-8418 GCF_001186125.1 Sphaeroforma arctica JP610 | reverse complement strand
AGCTGAATGCATAGTACACACAGATAGTACCACTCAGATGAATGCATAGTACAAACAGATAGTACCACTCAGCTGAATGTACAGTACAAACGGATAGTACCACTCAGCTGAATATTTAGTACAAACGGATAGTACCACTCAGCTGAATGCATAGTACAAACGGATAGTACCACTCAGTTGAATGCATAGTACAAACGGATAGTACCACTCAGCTGAATGTATAGTACAAACGGATAGTACCACTCAGCTGAATGTATAGTACAAACGAATTGTACCACTCAGCTGAATGCATAGTACAAACAGATAGTACCACTCAGCTGAATGCATAGTACAAACAGATAGTACCACTCAGCTGAATGTATAGTACAAACGGATAGTACCACTCAGCTGAATGTATCGTATAAACGGTGAATCTGTCTGTAAAACCTGCTGTTAACGTGTGCATCATGGTTGTTGTGTGTCTATTTCGTCTGCCCATATCTGTGACTAGGACTCACTGGTGTGCTCGGTTCAGCGGGTGGTGCGGCGAAATGGGATGCGGTTGCTGATACTATTGACACTTGCACCCTTGTTTCGGGTTTTCGGTCTATTTCGTCTGTCCATATTCTTCGCACGATACGGTTTGCACTCTGGGATGCGAGTAATAGTACGTTTTCTACTCTGAAGCATAGTACTGTCTTTGGCCACACTGGTCATCCACTTCTTGTCACACGTGTATGCGGTGCGTATTGGTATCACTCGATTACGTTTTCTCAACCCTGCGTACGTTCACTCACACCTGTCTGTGTATCTTTCATCACAGGAGACGGTTTCGCCTGATTACGTTTTCGCAACCCTGAGTACGTTTACTCACACTTCCTTGCTGCGTCACTCATCTCAGGGGACGGTGGTAGACATTGACCTGTTGATTGTCCGGTGGCTGTTTGCTAAGCTGCTGATGCTGTCCAAGGAGAACTCCCTTGTCACACGCACAGTGGGCTTTAACGACCTCACCACCACCTTCTCCCTCTGCCTGACAGAACAGGTGGGTGTGAGCTTAGTTGTGTTTGTGCTGGATCTCTGTACCTGTTTATATAGTCTGTTATATTGGTTGTGTATGTGTGCGTATGTGTGTTGCTATCACATGTGTGTATATGTGTGTGTATGTGTGTATGTGTGTATGCGTGTGTCTGTGTGTATGTGTGCATGTGTGTTGCTGAAGTATACTTTTGTATCGCATCTGTTGGTTGTGGTGCATCATAGGTGTTTGCGACAAGGGCAATGTACACGCACATTCACGCACACGTGCGTGCCTATCCTATGGTTGAATGTAGACACAGCTGTCTCATTGGTTGGTAGAATGGTTAGATGATTGTAGGTACATAATCTCATAACCATGTAGGTATATTATGATTGTAGGTACATCATCTCATAACCATGTAGGTATATTTGGTAGTAGGTACAGCATCTCATAACCATGTAGGAATATTTGTGAAGGATCTAATCGGTTATCGTCTCTATTACTTTTTCGATCATCTACGCCACTGCAGGTGCAAAGACGTGCCGTTGTTGAGGCCGCGCGTATCCTAGCAACGGAGAATTGGTGGGCGCTGCCTTTCCACGAACAGTTTCCCACACCCACACAGAACCAATCAAATACCAGTGACGTCAACAATCACGGGGACCAATCAAATGAAGCGAATGTTAAAGTGGGCACGCCGCAGCCAATCACCCCGGGTGGGGGAGCCATGAACAGTGCCAAACAGCCGAACGAACCATCGCCTAATCTCATGGACAGCGACGCCATTCGTAAGTGTTGTGGGTGGACGCAACGTAGGTACAGCTACCGCTTGTGACTCACCTACACAGCCTCCATGGCCATGGCCCTGTGCCGTCACGTGTGTGATTCACACATACACCGCGAGTCTTTTGTGTATCTGTGTGAGGCGCTGTCTCTGTGTAAGCTGTATGATGTCCCGTTAGCGAGGTATTGTACTGTAACTGTACACCTGAGCTAGTCACACGACTAGAGCGTTTGAGGGTATTCAAGGTTCTCTGATTCCGTTGATTCGATCACAAACCTTTTTGTTCGGTCACTTGGGAGCGCAGTCGGTTACTGCAGACGTACAGACAGTGCGCTACTACCACGACACACATGCGTTATATATCATTCTATTTATAGAATCTATTTATAGCCCATCTAAGCTCCGTATCCTCCACTGCAGGGTGGGGCCGGTTGCTGCAGGTGCACATTGCGCGGCTGATAGTGCCGGTGATCCATCGCATGTCTGTGACGAGTTCAGACGAGAGTTGGTGCGATCGCTTTGTGGCCAATCTGCTGAGCCAGTTCAAAGACTTCATCAAGGCCGAAGCGGTGAGCAGAACGCGTTTGTTGCCTTGTCAGTAGTTCGTTCGAGCACTGTCTCACATGCGTATCCGTTTACGTTGAGCTTTGTTGACTTGTCAGTAGTTCGCTCAAGCACTGTCTCACATGCGTATCCGTTTACGTTGGGCTTTGTTGCCTTGTCAGTAGTTCGCTCAAGCACTGTCTCACATGCATATCCGCTTACGTTAAAACCCTCTTCTCTATAATTTGGTTTCGAGGGTTCAGATTGCGCTCACCTGTCTCATGCTTTGCCTGCATCGTGTATTTGTTCTTTTTATTCTCCGATTATCTACCTGAATTAAAAGTGCCGATCCTGATTTTTCTGACTCGAATTACCTTCCTTCTGGGGCCTTAATTTTGAATTTCTACTGCTATTGTCCTGAAACATTCACGTATTGAAGATCGAGACCAATAATCTTGCCCGTATACAGTTCTAAAAATAGAACAAATGATTCCTCAATACATATCGGCAAATGCGATTGATTCTAAAAATAGAACAAATGATTACCCAATACACGGTAGGATATGCGATCGATTCTAAAAATAAGAATAAATGATTCCCCAATACGTATCAGCACATACAATTGATTCTAAAAATAGAACAAATGATTCCCCAATGCATATCAGCATATACAATTGATTCTAAAAATAGAACAAATGATTCCCCAATGCATATCAGCTTATACCGTCGCCTGTGGGATGGGCGTCGCACTCACCTAGCAACACCGCGATGTCTCAGCACACTCTATCGGACAGAGACAGGCGATACAGAAACAGTGCACAGCCATCGAAAGGTAGTAGTACCAGTAGTAATAATATAGCACCGGCGCACCGCGGAGGGGGCAGTTCTATTAATAGCAGCCAATGCAATGCCAGGGCTGGTGGCCATGGCAACCACAGAGAGGCTGGGGGTGAGTGTTCTGACGGGCGTATGATCAGCAATTTCCGCATCCACACGGGATTGTTATTGCGGTTGCAGATACTATCGATACTGATGAAACACGCCGTGAAAAAGGTACGTCAACGTCAGTGGTGGTGGTGTACGGAGCCATTAGGGTTTAGGGGTGTAGAGTTTTTATAGGGGTTTAGAGGTTTAGGGTTTTTATAGGGGCTTATGGGTTTAGGGGTTTTATAGTGGTTTAGGAGTTTAGGGTTTTTATAGGGGTTTAGGGTTCTTATAGGGGTTTAGGGTTTTTAGTAGGGGTTTAAGGGTTCAGCTTGATTATCATATTGTATTCATCGAATCACAACAGCTATATCACGATAGGAATTATCTGAGCGGCTACTGGTGGCTAGTATAGGTCTCGTAGTCTAGTTCGCACCCGCAGAGGCTGTGTGCGTAAGGAGTGTATCATGTGGGTGAAGATCTTACATCTCGGCAACGCGCGCGCCACACGACCACATGGCGTTTGTATACACAATTCTTCCACAAAAAAACCCGGTTTACCCCGTTCCATAAACCTGGTTTAACAGAGATGTGACGTGTGGCTGGAGACTCTGCTGCGGTTGCTCAATGTGTACGTCACGGCCATGGGAACACCACACGATCCCATTGCGCTGTTCATAGTCGATCTGCTCAGCGCAATGATCATCGCATGGACGGCTGGAGGTATGGGCAGGACGCAGTAGTGTGACGTAGTTACCAGTGCAGTGTGATGTAGTTACCAGTGCAGTGTGACGTAGTTACTAGTGCAGTGTGACGTAGTTACCAGTGCAGTGTGATGTAGTTACCAGTGCAGTGTGACGCAGTTGCCAGTGCAGTGTGACGTAGTTGCCAGTGCAGTGTGACGTAGTTGCCAGTGCAGTGCGATGTAGTTGCCAGTGCAGTGTGACGTAGCTACCAGTGCAGTGGGGTGAGTGCTGCCCCGTAGGTCACTATGAGTGCGACCACAGTCACGCATGTGTCTCTGTCAAGTGATGTCACATGCACTGGTACTAGCACTGTACACGTGCTCGACTACTTCACTATACGTATCAAACCCCGATGTAGGGTTTGGGGTTTAAGGCCATCTATCATGGCGGTATGACATTTGCTGACGGTCGCCCATTCTGTAGTCGCCTGTGCTGTCACTGCAGATAAGACACTCTGGTCATGGCTGGCTCGTCTGGTTTATAAGCAATGTCCAGTGGTTATGTGGACCTCACACACACCCCCCTTAGAGTTTAGGGTTGGTGTATAAATGATACCTGATTACGACATATCATGTTGTCTATTTACGACCTATTACGACCTATTATGTTGTCTATTTACGACATACTGTGTACGTGTTGTCATAATTACGACCCATTTGGTACCTGCTGTTGTGTCATGTGTGTCATAATCACGACCTATTGTGTTGCCTATTTCCGACATACTGTATACGTGTTGTCATAATTACGGCCCATTTGGTACCTGCTGTTGTGCTCTGTGTCTCGTGCACTCGGTTGATGGTTGATGGTCTGTGTTGCCCATTTCAACTCACAGATCAAGTGAAGAGTGCGGAGATGAAGAAGAAGATGCTGTGGCTATCCAAGTTAGAAGAGGTGAGTGAGTGAGTAAGTGAGTGAGTGAGTGAGTGAGTGAGTGAGGGGGGGAGTGATTGAGTGAGTGAAAGAGTGAGTGAGTGAGTGAGTGTGGGTGTGTGCGAGAGGGAGAGAGAGAGAGCGAGAGAGTGAGAGAGAGTGTGTGTTGTATATTAGATATATATATATGT
>NW_014038406.1:0-1061 GCF_001186125.1 Sphaeroforma arctica JP610 | reverse complement strand
AGACAGAAATATATATATATATATATATGTATATATATATATAGCAGTTGCTGAAGGGGCTGTGTATTGAAATGTTGAGTAATCAGCGTGTGCCCAGCATTGTAGTCTACTCGCACTCGATGTATATATTCCTTTGAGTAGCGCCTATGGAGAGTATGGAGAAAGAGAGGAAGCTTCCAATATCTTCTCGCAGACGCGCGTGTTCTGTGGTTTTCATTGTACAGAGACGTGTGTTGTGCACAGTATATGTAAAGATAAGTATTCTGTATAGTTTATGTTTTAGAGATATGTTGTGTTCATATTAAATGTTATAGAGATGTGTCTTCTCCATATACTCCGTGACTTATGTATGTATACATATATCCATATGAAGTACTCTTATATACTTGTAGTACTCACGACTGTATGTATGCATTCGTATATTAATATGAACCACTTTTATTTACTTGTTGTACTTGTAGTGCTCATGACTGTATGTATGCATACATATATCCATATGAACCACTTCTATATACTTCTATTACTCTCTGTGTTGAGACGTGTACAGCTCATTATCGTACTATAGAACTACCTTAGACGTCCTTTGCAACCCAATAACAGCACGGCTATTAACATATCAGCATTCGGTTGGTGTGCGTAGTATCTGTTGCGTTTGTATGGTATCCTCTATATACACTCGCAGAGCAACTGTGTACGCCCCACTCGGGGTGGTACGTATCTATCTCACTCTCTCTAACCACACTGCTACTTTCTAACTACACTATGTCTTGTATGTCTTGTCACAGTGTCTAAGATATATATCTGGCAAAACAAACAAACCCTATACTCTATAAGTCATGCATCTGACAGTAAAAACAAACTATAAACCCTATAAGACATGTATCTGACAATAAAAGCAAACCATAAACTCTATAAGACATGTATCTGACAGTAAAAACAAACCATAAACTCTATAAGACATGTATCTGACAATATAAACAAACCATAAACTCTACAAGTCTTGTATCTGTCAGTAAAAAATAAACCCGAAACTCTATAAGACATGTATCTGACAGTAAAAA
>NW_014038407.1:2854-8423 GCF_001186125.1 Sphaeroforma arctica JP610 | reverse complement strand
TATGTATGCATGTATGTTTCTATATATTGGATTGCTGGACGCTGGTATCAGTGCCGCTACTTGGCTGTTTGTTTCAAACCCCCCCCCCCAAAAAAAAAAACAAAACCAAAACCAAAAAAAAATTATATTGCTATTTTATTCTAAAAATATACAAAAAAGCATATTTTATTTGTTGTTCTCTTTTTGTTTTGGTTTGTATAAATAAAATATACCAAACAATCAAACGCATAAGTGATGTCCTTATATTTGTAAAACTTTAGAGAGCTACGCCTAAACACACCAGCCTACAAATGGGTATGTTTTTACTATTTTTATAATTGGGGCTGCATTCCTGCGACCTGCAAATATTCTTGTTTAACTTTCGTCCATTGAAAATATCGCAATAATTAACATCTCTTGTGGAGTATCTTGGAGTCCACTTTGATTTTTGTTGTTGTTATTTTTTTTGTCTCTGTGAAAAACTATTTTGTGGAAAAAATAATAGTCAAGTCTTGTGTGGAGTTCTTCATTCTCCTTTTATTTTATCCCCTCTCTCGCTGAGAGAGAGAGAGCCAGAGAGAGGTGAGTGAGTGAGTGAGTGAGTGAGTGAGAAAGAGTGAGTGAGTGTGTGTTGCTGTTGGAGACTTAATAGAGAACGGAGATGCCGTGTGACATCTGTGTTGTAGAGTCAGCGAGACAAGTGACCACAAAGCAATGTGAATGTTCTTATTGGAAGTTGCTGTATCCAATCACTCTCTCTGCATTAAAAAAAAAGCTCAATTTTAGGTGAAGAACTATGTACAGTCATACCTCTTTATATGTCCAGTTCCCGGGATAGGCAAATATTTAGACATATAAAGAGGTAAGACAAGTCTAGGTCAGTTTCATACCATCAGGTTCGGGGTCCAACCTATGGGAGTTATGGGTCACACCAGGAGGAATTCTAGGCGCTCTCATTAAATACCCCTTCTCTTTCGTGACGATCAAGCCCTGACGTACACTAAAACCAGCTTCTCTAACCTTACTGACCCACTCAATCAAACGCTTCTCGAGCTCGTGATGTGTTCCTCTCCTTTCTCGATATTTCTTTTTTTACATGTACCTCATAAGACTGACTGAGTATCTTCTCTCCGGACTCCATGAACCTTCTTATCCCCTACGACAGCTGTCTTTCCATGATAGGTCTAAGCTGTATTCCGCTTTCTAGATTGTACGCACGATGACACCTTTATCTTTGTTTGTTAGATTGATTCTTTTTGTTGTATTGGAGCTCACCTTTGATAATACAGTCTGTTTATATGTTTTCTTCTTCTTACCAACAGTGAGCTTATCTATTGTCACACTAGATACTCCTTTCATACCAGACGATACATCCTGCTTGGGCGTCGACTGTGGTTTCGATTCGCCTGGTTCACTCGTTGTAGGTGCGTTTTGTGTCAATTCGTCTGGCTCTGTCTGTCTGTTATTAGTGAAACCAGACTCTCACATGTCATTCGGAGGCTGGCATTTATCTGTAGGCAGGCAGTATCCGAATGAATTTGAGCTATACCCCTCACCAAGATGCACGCCACAAAAGGCATGCATACCTCGATCGCAACCAGCACATTTGTGTACACCACCCACTGGGTGCGTTGTAGTGCATCATTTCATACAACAGCGTTCACCACTAGAAGTGTCTCCCATCAGGATCTATTGTAGTACATACTATAGTGTATGTATTATAGATAAAGCTACAGTCAAGCTGAGGTGAAAGGTGAAATATTTACACATGAAAACCTCTAAGAGCTGGCTGCAGAACCGGCCTAAAAAGACCTGACTCATATATAGGGGGTTGGCCAAAATAAAAATTGGACATATAAAGAGGTAGACACCTTAATGAGGTGGACATATAAAGAGGTATGACAGCACTGTTCATAGAAGTAATAAATAAATTGAAAACAAGGACATATATTTTTCCCAGACCCCCCAGAGAATTATGAAATATGTATTATCAATAATAAATAATCTGAAACAAGAAGGGCTGCGACTTGAATTTGAAAACTGATTGTCCGAGCTGTCTCGGATACAAACTGCCTTCTGGAGGCGTGTCTATAGATAAAATCAACAATCACTTCATAGCCTGCTTATAAAGTACACTTCCGAGATCCATTACCGTAGGTCGAATCACCTGTGAAGTATAAAGTCGACTTCAAAGGGGTTGTTAGTAGTTTTTTAACACATACATATAAACTAAATATTATTATTCGAATCGACACCATGGCATTGGCAAGCACGAAGGATATGGTTGTGTACGGTTGCTTCTGTGCTATCTTCATCATCACAATACCTCTATTCTTCTACCGAAGACGATACACATTGATCTCAGAGCGAACGCCATATCTAGTATTGTGGATGCAGGTGCCTCTGTTTGGGATCATGACTATTCTGTGCCTGCTGTACAATACATTGATTCCCAACTCAGTAGCCTATTGTGCCACCATCTTGATACTGTGCCTGCAAACGCTATTCCTGTGCTCAATAACTGCACGCATAGCGAACGTCGCCATCAAATCAATCCAACAGCAACACATTAAAAGTCTCCTACGTGAAAAGGTGCCGTTGCTACGCATACCCAATGACACGGGGAATCCAGACAGTAATCATTCTGAGTGCTTGTCTGTGGGCAGTGGCAGCGGTAAGGGTGGCACAGTGCAATATCTGTGGTGGCACTCAGCATATCTCACGAAATTCGGAAGGTATCAGAAATTCAAGCACACTTTCGGAATCTACGCGCTGATATGTATGCCTTGGTTCGTAGCCCTGACCATTATCTTCGCTGTGAATGTGCCTAATGCGGGCGATGCAGTACTTAATGAATCTTTGTTCTGGTACAGAGTGTCCATCTGCACCACGCAGATCAGCTTAGTATTGTTGGTGTTCCCCCTGGTAGTAGTGGATATCTTCTTCTTAACTATTGAGATCAGTATAGTAGCTCTTATTCTATTGGGCGATGCCGTGGTTCTCCTGGCCTGTCGGTATGTGCCCCCTGAACCCTCGCAAGTACTGGAAGCAAATATGTGTTCGCACTATGTATATGGCTGCTTGTTCACTGTTCATATACTGACTATTCTGGTGCCTGCGCTGTTGACCTTCATCCCCGTCATGCGCACCCAACGCGTGCTGCTGCAGGCGGACATGGGACTGGCTGAAGAAAGTTCTGGCGATCGCGTTGTTCAGCAAAAAAAAAGGTTGCTAAGGACAAGCGCACATCTCTAGACACAACCACTGGCGAAATCGACGCAGATGATACTGCTGAGACGGCAGATACGCAAGAAGACGACACTGCGGAATACCCAGCTGACCAATCTTTGCCTTTGGCTGTGGTTCTGGTAAACAGACCTCTGACCACCATGTTCTACAAACATCTGAGACGCGAGTACGCGACCGAGAACTTCCTATTTTTGCTATCTATCAACAGATTCCGTTCTAGATTCAGTGAAAAGAGACGCATGTCGAACAGATCCATGGGCAAGATCTCCAGTCAGAGCACTGGGTCTGATCTGGGGCGGCTAACTGACAGTTCCAATGACGTTGCTAAGGTGGTTGAGCAAGTGTTTGTGGACACCTCAGCGGAGAAGGGTGCAAGCAAGCACAAGAGTATCAAGAACAAGGACAAAACCAAGAATAAATACAGTAATGGGAGTATGGGCTTGGCTGTGGCAGAAAGACCTGCACTGCTACAAGTGAACGAGATTGTGTGTGTAGAAGCCATGCCTGCGAATGTGAGCACGAATAGTGCTATGCAGTTTAAGATAGATGTAGCTGAGGTTGCTGAGCGCATCCACCAGCGCTTCATCCAGCCGTCCGCTGAGTTCCAGGTCAATCTGACCTATGGGTGTGTGGCCAATATCGAACGATTACTGGAGTTGGACGACTGCTTCGCGACAATGTTCGATGAAGCGGCGCGTCATGTGTCCCGTTTATTGGAACTGGACTCCATGCCCCGTTTCCAAAAATTACATGGCAAGGCCATTTATAAGGCATTGGATGGCGCTATAGGAAACACCAAAGTGTGACCAAATTAGATGCAGATGCCGAGGATAGGGAGAACAAAAAAAAAGGAGATTCTGTGGAAATCACTATTTACTATGAAAATTAGGTTAATCCTGCGAACCCAGATATGCAATTGATGGTAACTTTTGAGCTGGTGCAATCTGTGGTAATGGTATATCTGTAACGACCGAGTTCAACTAATGAGAATTGTAGTGTTCAAGGTATACATGTTACTGAGGATTTGCGCACGTGCGATGAAAGTGCAGCGGATCTGTGCCTATACATACTCACTCGATCACCCACAGGCCATATAAATACGAACATACACATAATATACATACATCCAAATTATCATACACATTCTCACACTGTCACGCACACGAACAACAAACTCTCCTGACAGACTTGCATATATACTAAAACCCTCGGCACAGAATTGAGTGACAAAACGGGAACAGCACGAATAATAACCAGGAGATATAACCCTCAGTAGTAGCTATGTAGGTTGCCCTATTGTCGGCAATAAGCAGGGTGTAGTGAACACTTATAAAATATTCACTTACTCATGCTTTGAATAGCATGGTACGAACTTTCACATTGTTAAAAATAGCATGTAGTGAACAAACACTTAAGCATAAGAAGCATACGCAAAATATGCATAGGTCCAGCACTCACTAAGAGCAGATCTACGATGTATCATCCATTGGTGTATGCTACATTGATTTTGAAACAGGATTGGGTAGAAGACACATCAGTTTATGCGATGCTAAGAGAAACGCAAAACTATTTTCAGGCATCTAGGAGCATATTAAAATAAAGACTCGAAATGGGCGATGTGAACGCTTAAATTTTTATAGCCGTGTGAAAGAAAGATATGAGGATAATACTATTTGGTATCAGATAAGAAGTGCTGCACCAGCTGTCTTGGCAGTTTATGATGTGTGAGTTTGTATCATTAGCGAATATATGTCAAATCGTGACGATCGCTTGCTGCGTACAAGGTATTCCAACCTTCCGGATAGCCGCGCTGGTATTTCCACCTTTAATCTCGAAATATAGCGATGCACGGGGATCTATCGCCTGGGGCCGCAAAAGTGAGACGTCTTATAACTCTACAGAGTGTTCATAACCCGCACAGTGTGTTCGATTGTTTGTAATATTCATAACTATCGCAAGACCCTGAGTTGACCAGGTGTTTACAAATATGCCCAAAACAAATGGATGCCTAGCATGTCCCAATTCTTCGTCACAGGTGGGCATTTCCGTCCACAATGACACTCACCTTCGTCGTTTCTTAAGAATACGGTTTGATATATTGTCAAGGTTTCTCTTGCGCCACAAGAATTTAGTACGCCGGAATTGCGTTCCATATATATATATACATACATATAAATTTACATATGTAAATCATATATACATATACACACAGTCATATACATTTACACACAGACATATATTTATATATATATATATACATATATATATATATATACATACATATATATATATATATATATATATATATAATATATTATATACACACACACACACATATATA
>NW_014038407.1:0-2391 GCF_001186125.1 Sphaeroforma arctica JP610 | reverse complement strand
CTCTGTCTCACAAACAACATATTCATATACGCACACACACACACACACACACATATATATATAACATATATATATATATATATATGTATATACACACACATACATACACACACACACAAAATTTATATATATAAATACATACATATACATATATATACATACATACATATATACACGGAAAAGAATTCTCTGTCTCACAAACACACACACACACACATATATGTATATAGCTGTAGGTTTATGAATAAATACAAATATATGTGTATATACACACACACGCACACACACACACACACATATATATACATGCATACACACACACACACACATATATATATGTATATACACGCACACACACACACACAAACACACACACACATATATATATACACATATACATATATACACGGAAAAGAATTCTCTGTCTCACAAACATATATATATATATGTATATATACACACATACACACACACACAAATATTTATTTATATAAATACATACATATATACATACATATACATATATATATATATATACGTATATACATACATACATATATACACGGAAAAGAATTCTCTGTTTCACAAACACATATTCATACACACACACACACATATATATATATATTATATATATTTATGTATACGTATTGATATATTATTTCAAAATGTGTCTCTATATTATACTAAAGGGTCGAAGTATAGTATTAACAAAAATCGATAGCACAGGCAAGGTCAGTGCTGCATATCAATACGTAAAGTTCATATATATGTATATGCAATTATATTCATATATATATATAAATATATATATCTATATATATATATATATATATCAGTATAAGTAATCGAATGCATACATACGCACATATATACCTACATATATATGTATAAATATATATACCTACAGATTTATGCGGATTTATACACACACACACACATATATATATATGTATTCACAAATATATATGTATATATATATATTCATATATATATATATATCTATACATATTTATATATATGTATTCACAAATATATATGTATATATATATATATATATATAATAAAAATAATAATATATGTTTATAAAGATACACAAATGTATTACAAAGAAATCAGAGGTCGAAGTTAGCTTACTCAACATGAGGCAGAGAAAACATACGTGGTTCCCAAGAGCGAATGCGAGGAGCTTGGCCAGCCCAAGTCGCCAAAGCCCGAGATGGCGTGTGAGTCCAAGTTCTCCGATACTACCCAGTTCTTGTATCAATCCTTTCTAGTGCTACACTTTGAACGGGAATTAATCGTTGACTCCGACACAGTCGTGCCTTGAAAATAACCAATGTACCATCATGTCCATTCGCATATTCCACAAGAAGAGAGTTTTGCAATCTCGTTTCCTCGGCATGAAATATCCACTGTTGACTGTACTGCGCGACCAGTTGCTCTCCCAACCTCTTCTATGTATTTATGTTCTTTTTTTAGGAGGCTATGATACATACCAGCAATATATACAAAACCCAAGGGTATTATTTACTGTATATAAATAGAAATACCCTAAACATTTTAATCCGTCTGTGGCATATACGCTCTATAAAAGAACCACTTCTGAAACTAAATTTGGAAAGAAAGTAGATATGAAATAATAAACTACTAGTTTCGTCGCAAATCAACTATGCGGTATGTATTCCATGAACAATACACATAATTTGGGATATGATATAAGACACACTGATACGTGTTTTAAACTATCCTGACTAGAGAGGGCCTGGAAGAGAGTATATGGCTATTTTTAGAAATTAGCCTACATATTGTAAAAAAATGGGATTACCCACAAATGTGCATCTCAGAGAATCGAGATGCTGTCCAACGTCCGAAGCGAACACAAGAGAGTAGTGAATAGTTCAGCCAAAGTATTCTTATAATATAAGGTACAAGCGAAGCATCGTCCTCATCAGATACCACCTGGTTTGATAGCAACGTATATACATATATACATATACGTCTATATATAAAGACAATATGAACAGTCTCGCGCGTTCGATTGGTGGTGTTGCCACAGTATCCAAGTCAGTGCGATGCATGTCATCGGTCGCATTTTCATTTCAAAACTCACTGGAGTGCAGTCCCGATGTTCAGGTATGTGCTCATTTTATGCAAGAAACTGATAGGTGTAAGCTCACTACTTAGCACTTTACAGAGAATAACATGTCTATATTTTTTAGCTGTCATCATACTCGTTGAATTTCAATTTCTATATATATATATATATATATATGCAATATATATATATATACATAAATATATAGACATATACATAGAGATATATATATATACTTGTATATATGCATATATATAAATATATATATATACATACATATATATATACGTGTG
>NW_014038408.1:5092-8425 GCF_001186125.1 Sphaeroforma arctica JP610 | reverse complement strand
AGGAATAATTCCATCACCTTGCGATAGCTTTTTTATCGTACATCCCTTTGCGTGCTTGATTCTCTTTTGCGCGTGTATCGGTTCGCTCCCCTTCTATTTTCGGCCCTGCAATAACTATATCGTACAAAATTATATTAGGTCAAAGTTCGACGACCTATCAACACGAGCACTGTTTTTCACGGAGGCGTTGCAGTGTGTGATAAACTGGTGGAGCACGGGCACCAATAGTCAAGAGGACTACCATCTATGGCACAAGCAAACAGAGGTAGGTATCTTGATGGAAAAGCAAGTGTTGTTTTTTAAACGTCTGTGATCTTACATGCAGCGGCTTCGGCGTTTGTTTCGTATCCCGATGTATTGTGACGGTCGTTGCCTTAAGCAAAGATAGACTATACACTCGTACGAAATCCAGTTACAAGGATTGAGAGACACATACCCGCTGGACCCTTCCGTTGCAATAATGTGTGCATCTGTCAAAGAGAGTGTCCAATATTGAAACGCTCAGTATAAACACACAATACACGTGGTAAGTGTACGTGTCAGTTTTATGTTCTATTTCTGTTATGAACGAATGCTACAACTAAGAAGGTAGACGGGGCAATGTGTGGATATTGCACAACTTGAGTTGTCACTCATTGGAGACACTTGTTCGACATCTCATCTTCGTCCCTCCCTTTGGTTTGTTCTGTATACCTACCACGTGCTCGAACATGTGCTCCTCCGCCGGCACGTGGACAGATGATGGACAAGCTCATCCTGGCACACACATGTGTGGCACTGCGAGACTCGGAGCATCTACACATATACAAAAGCCTCTGGACACACGACGTTACCGTGTGCAAAGAGTGCTGCGATGCATACCACCTCTCCAGGGTAAGTAGTACCCAGCACAAACATATATGTGACAATTGATATCAAGCACAAACATATGTGTGACAATTGATATCAAGCACAAACGTATATGTGACAATTGATATCAAGCACAAACGTATATGTGACAATTGATATCAAGCACAAACGTATATGTGACAATTGATATCAAGCACAAACGTATATGTGACAATTGATATCAAACACAAACGTATATGTGACAATTGATAGGGTGATGTGGTAGCAAGCACTGCGGACTGACGATGGCGACGTATGTGTGATGAGTTGCTTTGAATACATGTACATGTACTTATGCGTATGCCAGTCAGAAGTATGCCGAAACGCCGCCAAAACGTGTGAGGTGAACGAACGTGCTCACTGTGCATGAGCCACGCATAGAGAGTGGTGAATGTATGTAATAGTGGCTGTATAACACCGTGGTTTGGTGTAAGATACTGTCAGTATGCACTTGTTGCAAGACGCATCATGGGTGGTGTACGTTAGTGTGCTACACCTCTTGGTGCGACGCACAGATATTCCATTTGATCGGCAGGGCCATCGTGTGTGTGGAGTATACTGCACTGGGCAGATATACGTATGCGTTCCGTAAACATTGCCGATCAGGCGTATGCATTAACGGGAATGATGAAAACGTTGATATCGACAGGACAACTGGTACAAGTTGTATTTGGGCAGTGAGGAACTGACGGCGACCGCGTTCAAGGCGATATACGACCAGATGGACACCACTCGTCTGCTGCAGGCTTTCGGCTATGTACGTCGGATGTGTTCTGCTGGGTTTTGCTGGGGTTTTCTGGGTTGTGTTGGGTTTCTGTATCACGCTTACCATGTTTGGCAGCATGTTCAAAAGCCGTTACAGTACCGGTCCTAAATGCCCTTTTGCCCCACCCACCCTTTTTTTTGGACCAGCAAACTTTCTGTGCGACGAGTTTCTGACATCAAATATATCTTCTCGTGCACACCACAGTACGTGCAAACGTCGCAGACGGATAAGTGGGTGCCCATCTACGAGGTGTTGGCTTATCCTGAGCTGCTGGAAACATCGAGCGAACTCAGCGATTCGTTTGCCACCGTATGTTTGCGTCGCATTTGAGAACAACGAATATAGTGAGTGCGATGGACGCGTTTTCTTTAGAATGCGGAAGCAAAGACAAGCATGCCTACGCCTAGACTCTGCTGTCACAGCACTTGCAGTGGTGGTAGGGATGGCTCTGGTTGGATTAGTTCGGATGATGTCATATGTATGGCCTTATGATCAATATTCACTTGATGTGATGCATACGCGGATCATACCAATCATCGTATAAACACCAAACATCATATATTGATATATGTTATCATAATATTAATAATTCTATAATAATATCAATTATATATCAAACATCATATAATAATACAATAACATAATATTATTAATTATATAATAATAATATTGATTATACATGAACCATCATAAAAAAATTCAACATGATAATTTTGATTATATACTAAGTAGTAATATTAATTGTACATCAAAAATCATATATAATACAATAACATGATATTATTGATTACATCAATCATCATATAATATCATAATACATAATATTTTTAATTATATAATAGTAGTATTAATTGAACGTCAAACATCATATAACATAGCAATATTCATTATATATTCACGCAGATCATACCAATCATCGTATAATAGCATCCTGATAATAATGATACATCAAACCCCACACATAATAATATGATAAAACTAACTATGCCTTGACGCGGATTAAATATTATGATAATACTAATTATGCCCTGACGCGGATTAAATAATATGATAATACTAACTATGCCTTGACGCGGATTATACCAACATGTACTCAGATGATCCAAATGTACGACACCTATGAGGTGGATCTGTCCATGCCTGGCTATTCGAGTGGGAAGGGCCTGTTGCTCATCCACCCGAATGACATCGTCAGGAACTGGGTATGCGAGTGGCCGTGTGTTGGTGTTCTATATCACCGTGAAAGGCTTGTGACAGGGTTTTCAGGGTTTCTAAAACCGTGAAAATCTCGTATTTGTAACGGCCCAGTGTGTACCGAGTATGGACATCGTATTATGACAGCAAAGCCCTGACCAATAATCAGCTATACTTCTGGGGTGATATAACGGGATTATGTGGTCACTCATGGACAGGCATATCGTCTGGCGTATAGGTTTGTTAATGGCCAGGCATTTGGAGTGACATCTGGACGCTCTAATGAGGTTGGTATTGTAATAATTAGAGCCGAGACCCCTTTGGCACGTCACATCTTTTGTTCCAGTATACGTAACTGCCCGAGTGTTTGCGGGTTCGGAGGGTATAGTCAATCACTTAGATTGGTTTGATTGGCTACGTTGCTGAAGTGCCAGACCTGCTTGTCAGACAGGGTGTCAGTATCATCAGCCTTACTTGGAAACAAT
>NW_014038408.1:3821-5072 GCF_001186125.1 Sphaeroforma arctica JP610 | reverse complement strand
TTGGTAGCAATGACTCGGTCATCATCAGCCTTACTTGGAAACAATAACTCGGTCATCATTCGTCTTACTTGGTAGCAATGACTCGGCCATCATTAGCCTTACTTGGAAACAATATCTCGGTCATCATTAGCCTTACTTGGTAGAAATGACTCGGTCATCATCAGCCTTTCTTAGTAGCAATAACTCGGTCATCATTAGCCTTACTTGGTAGCAATGACTCGGACATCATTAGCCTTACTTGGTAGCAATGACTCGGTCATCATTAGCCTTACTTGGTAGCAATGACTCGGTCATCATTAGCCTTACTTGGTAGCAATAACTCGGTCATCATTAGCCTTACTTTGTAGCAATGACTCGGTCATCATTAGCCTTACTTGGTAGCAATGACTCGGACATCATTAGCCTTACTTGGTAGCAATGACTCGGTCATCATTATCCTTACCTGGAAACAATAACTCGGTCTCTTGACCGATATCACGGTTGTACTTCTGAAGCACACGTCCATTGCCTTCACTTCTGACTTAACGTTTCTACTCACAGCCGCCCGTGTGCGGGCCACTACACGGCCCACATGTGCTCACCACACTGTCACTCCATCCAACACAGGCGACTGCCCAATACAGCAAGACCAAGATGAGTGTGGAGGACTTTGGCGCGTTTGAGCCTGCGTTCTCACGCGTGTACATGGTATGTTGCTGCTACTTAGTGGATGTGAAGCCAAACTCGGTAGCGTGTACATGGCATGTTGCTGCTACTTAGTGTATGTGAAGCCAAACTCGGTAGCGTGTACATGGTATGTTGCTGCTGCTAAGTGTATGTGAAGCCAAACTCGGTAGCGTGTACATGGTATGTTGCTGCTGCTAAGTATATGTTAAGTCAAAATCAGTAGCGTGTACATGGTATGTTGTAGCGTGTACATGGTATGTTGTTGCTGCTTCGTGTCTGTGAATCCAAACTCAGTAGCGTGTGACGTGTGCGACATCGCGCCAGCGCGCATTCGTATTGGCGGTGGTGTGAAAGGGCTGTACCACTACATACACAGTCACACAAAATGAACAACCACACAACACCACATGAACAAACACACAACACCACATGAACAACCACATGAACAACCACATAACACCACACGAACAACCACACAACACCACATGAACAACTACACAACACCACATGAACAACCACACCACATCACATAACAACTACACAACACCACATGAACAACTACACAACACCACATGAACACCCATA
>NW_014038408.1:0-2681 GCF_001186125.1 Sphaeroforma arctica JP610 | reverse complement strand
AACAACTACACAACACCACATGAACACCCACACAACACCACATGAACAACCACACAACACCACATAAACAACCACACAACACCACATGAACAACCCAACCACACCACACCACATGAACACCCACACAACACCACATGAACAACTACACAACACCACATGAACACCCATACAACACCACATGAACACCCACACAACACCACATGAACAACCACACAACACCACATGACACGCTTGACTGCTGCATGCAATAACAGGGAAAACTCAAGGAGATCAACGATGAAGATGGCTCCATAGCGACGAAAGACAACCAACGTGACAACAAACGGTTCTTTCGCGGATTGAAAGAGTATGTTTCTCAGGCCACGATGCTATTGTGCTGTTGTGTAGTTGTAACTTATATCAAAGTATGGTTCAAGGAGGCTTGGCTTCTACACGCCAGCACGGGACGGGTTGTTATTACGTGATATGATGCAGAGTCTGCCATGTGCATGAGCTCATAACGGACACTCGTTCGGTGGATGCCAATGCTCTTTGCCAGCGATAGTGTAATGGTGCAAGGGTGGACATTAGATATCGCAATCATCCATGGCTGTCAGAAAGCACTGGCAATGTTTCCAAATTAGGGGCATTGACAGTTGACACTTGGCACTTGATACTTGACACTTGAAATTTGACACGTTAATCCTTGGCACGTGCTAATTGCCCCTTGACATTAGGCACTTGACGTTTGGCACTTCCCAGTCGATATTTGGCATTTGACACTTTCCACTTGCCACTTGAGAATTGACACTTGACATCTGACACTTTTTACATGACATCTGGTCATGTCCGGTCGTAGGGTGTTGGAGGGCTTTGACAAGCGCGTGGCCAAGTGCAGAGAGTTCAATGACATCGCCAACAAACTCACTGACCAGATCACCTCCCAGCTGTCCGTCGAGTGCGACTATCTATTCGAGGTGGGCTGTTTGTGCTGTTGGTGTTATTTGTTGTTTGTGTTGTTTGTGCTGTTTGTATTGTGTGTTGTTTGTGTTTGTGTTGTTTGTGTTGTTTGTGTTTGTGTTGTTTGTGCTGTTTGTGCTGTTTTTATTGTTTGTTGTTTGTTGTTTGTGAGCCGATGACCTTCGTTGCGAAACGGCCCTGTCGTTTGGGTCCGATTGTTTTTTTTTCAAGAGATTGCGGCCCTAATTTGCCCCTGTCTGCCCTAAACACTGTTAGAGGGGGACTAGTCTCTTTATAACGGGGGCTCATGTACGGAATCTCCTATTTTCCACGGCATTTCGCCGGTGTGGCATATCTATTTATTTACTCCCCATCCGTCTATGATCCACCCTCCCACTCACACATTGCCATTCTCCGATCTCGCACTGCCCCTACTATCTCCATCGTGCCTTACATCCCATCGCACTCAGTAGCTCGGTTGACGACACTCTATGACTCACTATTACATGGACGGTCCACTCACACGCATAGACACAGGTGCTCGACTGCTAGTACACTCTATGACTCACTATTACATCGACGGTCCACTCACATGCATATACACAGGTGCTCGACTGCTTCTACACTCTCGTCAAGCTACTGCAGAACAAGATCTGGTACTACTCAACACTTGCGCTGGAAGATATCCTGAACGGCCTGTTCAGGAACCCCTCGTACCTAAAGCTACTGAAGTGCTTGGACACAACAGGGTGTGTGGGTGTGTTGGGGTTTCATGCACTTACAGCTACTGAAGTGCTTGGACACAACAGGGTGTGTGGGTGTGTAGGGGTTTCATGCACTATCTCCTGCCTACAAGTGTTGTCGCAACTGTGATGGTTGATTGTGCTTCCTATCGGCGTGATGCCCATTCGTGAGTGAGTGCCAATACCAGCATTAACGTTATGGCTGTGGTTAATGCATGTTGTGTTTCTTAGTTCATGATATAGTTCATGTACGTTGTGTTTCTCAGTTAATGATAGGATTCTCCAGGTGGCTCGGTTTTACTAGCGGCTGGACTACGCCACGCGTATGCGACAAAGCCTCCGGTACAGTCTGGTAGCTCAAAACGTCATGCAGTTGTAGTTGTTGCCTTAAAGACACATACCTATCTCCTAACCTCCTGTGTTTACATTTTCTTCTCTAGAACACTCTCGTTGCATATGTTATGGTATGGTGTACAGATACAATTCGATGGTTGCTATCAAATGGGTGGTGTTGTTGCCTTAAAGACACATACCTACCTCATAACCTCACGTATTTACATTTTCTCCTCTAAAACACTGTCGTCACATATGTAATGGTATGGTGTACAGATACAATGCGATGGTTGCTATTAAATGGGCGGTGTTAATGCCTTAAAGACACATACCTACCTCCTAACCTCATGTGTTTACATTTTCTCCCCCAAAACACTCTCGTTGTATATGTAATGGTATGGTGTACAGATACAATGCGATGGTTGCTATTAAATGGGTGGTACCTTTGTGCTTGTGGTATGGCCAATGGCTCAAACAATTCGACGGCAAAGTATCGGTGAGTCCTTCTGTCCCTTAACGATGCGATGTGGACTCATGTATACTTATATATACCTGTAGTAATAAATATTGCATATACATACGAGCACACACACACACACGGACGCACACACACATTCACACACACACACACACACACACACACACACGACACACACACACACACAC
>NW_014038409.1:0-8426 GCF_001186125.1 Sphaeroforma arctica JP610 | reverse complement strand
TGTGTGTGTGTGTGTGTGTGTGTGCGTGTGTGTGTGTGTGTGTTGTGTGTGTGTGTGTAAATACATATATCCAATAATATATATATATATATATATATATATGTTTTATACATTAATGTATAGAAAACATTGGAATGATTAGTAGATGGATATGGGATGTATTGAAAGGTTCTCATTTTGTAGTTTGTATATACATCATGGTTCCGGAAGTCCCTCACTATGATAGTTCTAGAAGGCTTGATGTTTGTCATGATTATAAGAACCATGTGTCACAATTCGAACTGGTACAATAGACAAATACGAACGCTTCGGGTTATGATCCTTGAGAATAATTAGCCACGTTGCAGAAACACGTCCTTGGTAAACCACAATCACCGAAGTCGAGGCCTAAAAATCGATTCATATCAAAATATAGCATAGCCTCCTAAAACACAGATGAAACCTAAGACAGTTGGATTCGCAATCCGCTACCGCTTTGAGCACAGCTGCTGAATTCGCCAGGTCTTTAACGCTTGCGCCTGGTTTTATTGTCTCGACTCTATCCATATCTGCCTATTGAAAGAATAAACTGGAATTTCTCAGTCGTAAATCTTCTATTTGATGCTGAATTCAAAACACTATTAAACGACCAGCATAATAAGTGTACCTTTCTTGTGTGGTGAACGCTATATCCACTTGTACTGGCAAGGATATTTCACCTTCAATATATTTTGTCAATATCATCCTGATACACTACACACAGTTCCGTGACTGCCGATTTCTTCTCTTCACTATCTTCACACTACTAAATTGGGCCGTGGCTAGCACCGTTCTTTCGCCTAATCCACTCTTATATCAGTTTATCGTCGGTTGTCTTGGCCACATTACACACATTGATAGCTACAGCGTCAGTCAGATTCGCAGTAGAATCGCCATCGCTACTTACCCCGCTACCGCCTTGTCTCAACTCATTCACCCTCAAAACACTGTTCAAATCGCTCTCAATAGACATACGAGTTCCATCCCCTAAACTCTCCGCATCGATCGCACTTGATTCATTTAAGTCCACCATCTCTATTTTCTCGTCTTCATCGCATCTCATGATAGCGCTCTCTTTGCACAAAGAGCCCTTACTTTGGGAATGCACCTCGCTTGCAGTATCAGCCCCGATTGAGGCCACTTTATCGGGGGTCATGCCCGAATTCGTGCGCATTTGAGGCTGTGGTGATCGCAGCAGCTGACTGGTTGTACGCTGCAGCTTACTTGCATTGATAGCTCTCTTGTAGTCCTCCGTGGTGATTTGCATCAGTAAACCGTCGCTCAAGTCCGTTATGGCACGGAAATCGGGGACATATTCACCTTGCGATAGCGCCTGGGGTGCCAATTAACATCCGATAAATGTCAGGCATAGGCAATGGTACATTTTCTCGCGTGGGTGGAATTGAAATGGAACATCAGAGACCAAGCATGTGGGACTAAACCCCGCAATAAATAATTACGGAGCAGTATGTTGCTGTGTCCCAATATGCGTGTTTGCAACATGGAGCCAGTCCATGAGGCCATAACTACAGTGGCTAGACTAAACATAGGCAGTGGAAAGTGGTGGTCTGGTGGGCAGGCGACAAAGAAAAAAGAAAACAGGGTCAGCTTTTCCAGTTTACTAACGAGGTAGCCCTATCAAACAGCACCTGGCTGTCATATCACTAATGGTCTATGAAAGATACTCATCCCACCCTGTACAACACACACAGAGCTTCCAGTAAAAGCATAGCACCCGCCACATGCTAAAGCCTCCGCACGAACGTATCACACATAGACCGACGATATCTGGACACTCCATACATATTCATTATTTAAACACTTGTATTTCTATTCAGAAGCGAACGATCAAATTTACGGGCATAAATGCATTTCTGGCTATGATCAAAACAAACAAAAAAAACAAGGCTACACACTACGGGTAACGACGTACCTGGATACCCAGAGTGGAAAATGGCCCAGCATCGAATGTGAGACCGTCTGTGTTTGTAATGACTCTAACCCTACCCTCGAGGATCACAGTGAACACAGTAGTTTTTTTCCCAGACTCGTACAGCACACCTCTGCGCGCTCGCTCTATAGTCTGAGAGTCGTGTGCTTCTGGCCCACCCTCCCTCCTGGCAGTGTCGGCCAAGCCGTCTAATCTGCAACATCAAGGAAGAAATTTTCTTGGGTCGTGTGTGGATACAATTTGATATGCATTGACCATGCAATAAACTTATGTTTGTCGTGTATAGCTAATATAGTGCTGAGTGTTGATAAGAAGTGAATAACCAGGCATACTAAAGCATGGCACCCGCAATCAGTGAATGAGAGAGTAAACGTATAAAAGGCTTGCATACTTCAATGAGAAGGCGTATCATTCATGCACAAAGCGCCAATCAAATTAAATTGATGAGAAGAGCACAGAGCACCGAAATATTCGAATCCAAAACTAAAGCCTGACTATCACCACAGCACGATACAATCGTCGCCATGATATTACCTGTTAAATTTTCTGTACATTGCATTGTCGATCACCCGCTGAGCAATGGCACGCGTCATTGTACTCTCGCCAAAGAGATCGAAAGATGTTGTTAGGAACGACAGTATAGCCAACTTCAACTGACTGGACACGTGTTGTTGGTCACTTCCTCTACCGGAAAGGTCGTCGAAAGTTTGACCTTGAACTTTCCCCCCACTGAGATTGGTTGCTGATGCCTGTATGGCCGAGATACGTGCCGTGGTGAGGCGCATCAGTACATTTACGAATGAAATATTAGGCTCGTGAAGGAGGAGGATGTGCCTGAGCTATGATTGCGTAACACCTTTATGCGATAAGCCTGTACAAAGAGTCAACCTAACTTCCCACCAAGTGCTGAGCCAGAACACTGATACGAAAGTCTACCGGGGGTGCTCTTCCAGAGCAGTTACATAGTTTCTCGGTTACCAAGTTACCAGCTGACAGAAGTGCTGCAAATATATACAGGACACGCCTGAATTCACGCACTCAGTGACTGTAGCGTACACACATCAGAAACACTAGCAGCTCTGAGCTACATGGGAGCGGACACTCAAAACCCGCAGCATAAACAAGACAATATTTGTGTAAATGTGAATAATTTCTGTCAAGATTTCAATAAGGAGTTAAAGCGATAGCAGCAGCCACTGTTGAACAGGAACGCCGATACGGAAAAGTACCAACAGTGCTCTGCACGAACAGTCGCATAGTTTCTTAGTCTCTACATTTTCATATTTTCTTACATAACAATTCCCCACTCACAAGTAAGCATACTGATCTCCGACTGATAGGAGAAGCTCACACGTACATATACACACGCGCATGTTATTACCTATGAAACGTAAGCCTGTGCCTTCTTCAAAACTGTCATTTATCGTACATTCTCATTCACGTTCCGCAAATAGACTCTCGACTTCAAAGGTACAATTACATTACCCGAAACAAGCACGGATAGCATACATCCTGCAATGCTCAATAGGTAAACATACATGATCTTTATGACCCAGGCGAAGAGGGTTGCCATCACCCCTGGGGACGGGATTGCGTGTTATGTTGTCGGTAATTCTGTCTGTCTCGTCTACGATCTCGGACTGAATAATTTCTTCCTATGATTCAATAAAAAAGAAGGTTTATAAGGTTGAGGGTCTAGTCAGCTGCCGCGAGTGTGTGGTCGCGTTACTGAACAGTGTATTTAAGGAAACGATGAAGCATCATATAAACCCAAGAGCACAGTTGACGATCAACCAATGCGCATGCTCTGCTCGGTAACCAGCCGTCTTCTCCATGAGCTTACTAAGGAGAGTTGCTGCACACAAGGTACAGCACCTGCTGAGAACCCTAAATGACACACCAGGTCGCGAAAACCTACTACGAGATTCTCACGACAGAACGATGCGCGTCAAAGAATGCCTTACACACAATATACACAGCCTAGCAAAACTTAGGATCCGCATACGACCAATTCTCGCACGCTACTTCGGCCCCTGCATTTAGCTGCCGTTCCACTTTCTCTAATATCGGCAACTAAACCTCAATAGTTTAGGTGGTGTACAAACACTTAAGTATTTGGTGCACTTATTCCGCATGCAGTGCGTAAAACCAAGTATAACTAAATCTGATTCGCATATACTCAAATAGCCATCAAATCGCCACAAAATAATATTTTGAGGTGTCCACACGAGAATATAATAACTTTTGAGAATATTTGTTTCTGCTCGCGCGAAGTTCAAACCCCACGCTCGATTATACACAACACAGCCACGCGATTACACATACCAAGACGTCTTCGAGCGAGATCACTCCGACATTCTCATAGAAGGGATCCCCTTCACCTTCGTCGTTCACTTTCCTCACTACAGCTAAGTGACAGTGTCCAGACTTGAAGGTGCTGAGCATTTCATCTGTGTTTGTGAGGATAGAATGATGGTAAGAAAGTAGCACAGTTTGGATTCTTACGAACGTCAGGTGATGATGTTGTGATAGTTATAGCGTAGAAAGACAGCACAGCCCGGGTACTGATCGCAATGCACTGGGTTCGAACACATTGTACATTTAAATGTGTGCCATGGCGCTTCAAAACTAGAGATTTGCGCAAACTTGTCTTAGCTTGAGCACGTGGAAGCTACCAATGTGTACACGTGTTTAAAAATGTATGCTATATGTTATAATCACTTGCAAACATACCTAATTTAGTATCGTCGAACACGTATTGGAACGTGCGGTCATAGAATTTGATAACCGTGGACAGCGGCAATTCATCGTCCGGATCTACAAACGTCAAATCCTTGACGAATAGGATTCCTGTACGACATGACACAGCATCAAAAGCAGGCGAGGGTGTCAGCACTTGCCGTCATTTTTGATTTCATGTATTCATAGACTTGTGGTATTTCGAGATACGAAACCCGGAAAATCAATCGGACGCACCGCCATGATAAAAAAAAAGTATTTCGAAGCAGCGCCATCTTACAATAGTACCAAAGTCCGGAGTACACGGGAAACCTCTGACTCATTAAGTGTATATTGTATATTGGGCATGTGACATGCGTCTGTTCTTTGTGCATGTGCCACGTACAGTTTCGTTGCGATTAAACCATAAGACAAAGTAAACCAAAAATTACCGACTATTTTCTTAATGCCATAAGAGTCGTTCTCGTAGACAGGCACTCGACTGTGTCCACTCTCTACAATGAGTTTGAGCGTCTTGAAGTCAAGCCTGGCGTGTATCTCGATCATGAAAACATCCTGCATCGGTGTCATGATCTGAACGAAACAGGCGTGTGAGAACTTTGAGCTTGTGGCACACTGCAATGGAGGTATATGTGTATACCGTACGCCTCTAAGTAGACCGTACGCAGTATGTGTGCGGTACAATACCAAAAATGACGAGCTGTATAAGGGGTTGTGATTAACGGGCTTTCGAGCAAATACACGTGTGTATTCTTGTTCCAGAAGCACCCGAATGAGCATATGAGGAGCTGTTTCTACTCAACGCTCTAACTGCTCTCCAAGCGGGCCTGAGATGGTTGTCCCTTGATAGGGTCCGACACCCATTTAACGGGAAAATCGCATTGAATGTGGAACTCGTAATGACAAGTATATACTACGAATTGTGTACGCGATGTGCAGACTACTTGTTAATATCAGCGAGAGGTAAATCTTGTACCTGGCCAACGGTTTTAGTGGTGAAATCCAACACTCCACCAATCATAGCCATTTCGTCCTGATTTAGATTGACCTGTGAGCCAGTCAAGCGCACCAGCTCCTTCAGTTCGCGCCGACTGTACATCACTCCCAACTCACGACCCAGAACCCAGTCCAATATCTGCATAGAGAGCGTTCAAGAAATAGGACAAAGCTTAGATAACTTCATGAAGAGTATTGAGTGTACAAACTCGTTGCGCTACTTAAAATAGCTGGTACCTAGAATGTTGGTGTATCCTGTACCCCCGAATAGTTTTTGGTTTGAACACAAAATGAAATTTGATCGGAGACTGTCAGGAATTCGTATTCGTGTCAACATCCAACACCGATGTATTTGTCTCACTCTTGCGCTTTGTCATATCATATGGAAGTATTTGTGATATATATCGCGATGTGCGGAACACATCATGACAACAATTCTGATACAATGACTGACGCTAACCTACCTTACTAATGGGATATGCGATGACAAACATGAGCATGACGAAGAGCTTGGTGATGTAGATTGTCTTGGCGCCCACAAAGAGACCATGCCTAAAACGGTTGGTGAAAGAAAGACAAAAGCAGAAGTTTGAGTACTTGAGTTGAAATGAGAGAATTGATTATGTCCGCACATAACAATGTGGCTTGATGAGATGAGCTCGAAACAAAAAATAAAACCTGAAGACTCGAAACAAAAACCAAAACCTGAAGACCTAGCATATAATAAATTAAACTCGTGGCGCATCTGCCAGCCGGGCAAATATATCAACTGAGAATTTTACAACATACAACTGTGAATGTTCGCTCTCAGATTTTCGATGAGCCAATGTCATACAAAATCTTCTGAACTATACAAGTAGCTTGACACACAGCTCAAGCCATATATCGTGACATCTACTCATGAAGTCGTGACAGCAGCAGCAAGAATTGTACCCGTGATTGGACGCAACTTCTATCTCACCAAAGTAAAATCCAGATACTCATACCTAGAAGAACGATGTAGATGGGAAATAGACTAAAGGCAAAATTGCCATAGCAGTGCACGTGTATATAGATGCAAGTAAGCATACTCAATGGGCGAATGTCGCAAATAAACTCATACCTAGTACAGATTGATTGTGGAATGATTTCTCCAAACACGACGATTCCCGCTGTCGACAGAATGACGGCCATTACGCCCCCGCCAATGACTGACTCCAATATTATAGTCAGCGTGTTATTAACAAGGACGTTACCTGAGTGATATATGTAAAATAAAGAATATGAAGCAGCCGTTTGTGTCACTGCCTTAACTGCATGACATGAATTCACATATACACGCGTACATATGTTTTTGGAAGCGGCCGACTAGGGCAACAACAACATTGCAATAAAAGATTGATGTATACGTACCCAAGAGTAGCGTACAGAGCAGCAAATTTCCGTGTTTTCTGATAGGGTAGATAGTCTCTGCGTATTTTTTCTGTTGTGGTTCGCCAACCTTCATAATAATTTGTAACCCGGTAGTGTCGAGTGCCATCAGTCCCAAATTGAGCCCGGAAAACAAACCTGACAAGCTGTTGAATCGACAGATGAAATGCAGCAACTTGATTAGCGTGAAAACATACAACGCTACAATCGCCCAAACACAGCGCCCAAATGCAATATACTTCGATAATCAGCAGTCGAAGCAAGGATAAATATAGCTGAGCATACTGCAGAGACGTAGCGGCAAGACGTATCACGTAAATAAGCTTGAATAGCCCACAAAGCCGATTCCTCTCCGCCGCATGATCTCTCAAGCAAGCCTATAATGCAGTGCGCACATGCTAGCAATTGGAAACGGCCGATGAAGAATGTTGCGAACCAGTGCAGATGGGTGAAGTGGACACGAGACGTGCTTTACGGGACAAATTTACATTCATAACAAATCAAATACGCAGTCGGCATTCAGATAAACCGTACTCTACTAGTAACGAGTATGTGCAGCAAATTGTACCAATACAGACTACGGTGGCTTCACTAAAGTCTGTTGAGAGCCACGTGCTGTGTACGGCTGAAAAAAGATTGGATCTAAACCTTAGGCAGGGAACTAGTATAAAATCCAGATAAATACAAATACATACCACAGCAAGCCGAAAATGAGCAAGCAAGCAGCCCACAAAGGAGCGATCGGTGTCTCTTCTTCTTCCACGATCAAGGCGTACCCATTTGCCGCTGTTGCAACGAATGTATTGTTTACACAGAGATACAAGCTTCCAGGCTCGATGTCCTGGATCAGCATAGTCCCTGTCAGTCCATCTTGACCTACACTTGACAGATTTTCAGTATGAACGCTGTCTACACAGTCTCCGCTTTCGTATGTAAAGCCGACTGTTGTGCTGAGAGTCAAGCCGTCACCAAACACATTGACAGTATTCGTACCCTGTGTGAGAAGTAAGAGTATGTGAGAGGCGTATACACAAGAGCGTTTTCCCACTCGAAGCTGCAGATGATTTACTTTGTCGGAATGTGAAAAACCAAACGATACTATCGATCCCAACAAAACCTCACAGACACGACTTTTGACCAGCCCCAACAAACAATAAAGCAAATTGTAAGCAAAGTTGTCGGATAGACACACATACAGTCTATGAAAACTATTCGTGCTGACATAAATATGTTTGTGCCGTTAACAGTATATATGTATTTATAAATAAACTTTAATATTTATATAATATACTTATATATATAACGATATACT
>NW_014038410.1:3962-8430 GCF_001186125.1 Sphaeroforma arctica JP610 | reverse complement strand
TATACATATGGATATATGTAGGTGTGGGTGTGTGTTATATATATGTATTTATATATATATATATATGTATAATTGTGTATATGTTTTTATATATATAGTTGCGATCTGCAACCGAGGTTGTAGTAAATCTTTTGTACGTATTCGTGTTTGCAATACATTTCTACGTAGTGTTAATGAGCGGATAGGCATTTATACACATGCAGATATCATTTAAATGCCGCTCCTTGTTATGTGCATGTGTGTTTATTGTGATAGATGATATCAAGAGATGTCTGGAAAGCTTTAAAATATATCGCCCGTTGCACACGTGTGCATGTTCTTTCGTCTGTGACCGCTGGCCTTGGCTTCTCAACCCTAGCCCTGTCTTTTATTGCTTCCCCAGGTGTAACTATTGTCTTACTCTGCCCTCTCTTAGCCATTCCTACGTATGTGATATGTGATATTTCACGCAAAGAACATCCCAGTCCTATCTTTTATTGCTTCCCCAGGTGTAGCTATTGTCTTACTCTGCCCCCTCTTACCCATTCCTACGTATGTGATATGTGATATTTCACGCAAAGAACATCCCAGTCCTATCTTTTATTGCTTCCTCAGGTGTAGCTATTGTCTTACTCTGCCCTCTCTTACCTATTCCTACGCATGTGATATGTGATATTTCACGCAAAGAACATCGAAAGCGACGCAGATGAACAACTCATCATCACAATTCCGTAAGTCTGCACTTTCTGAGTACCATAGTTGCGAAGAAGAACGAAAGCTTATTGTGGTCAGGCCATTGTCTTCTGGTCTGTTCCCAGGGACGTCGACCCATTTTCAAGACGACGATTCCTTTTCACAGCCTGAATGATTTAGATGAGTATATATTTGGTACTAAACGCCGTTAAATTGAGTGCCGAGCGTGTTGTATCTTTCCAGGGACCTTAGTTGCGTTTTACGAAGTCTGGTTATGTTTATGCTTCAGATTCACCGGCCACGTGTCGATCAAATCAATCAAGATCATCGCTGAGGGCGGGGAAGAGCATCCCAAGACGTTGAAAGGCATGTGCGATATGTACCGAACCTCCACCCAAGGTCTTGACCTTCTGTCTTGGATGTATGTGTGCATGCGACAAGCTGTGTAGTCTGCCTCCGGCAAGCCCAATGCCGATGAAGGTGAGGCTCTGTTCACTGCACACGTGTTTGGCTTTGGGTTTGGCTTTGAATTTGGCTTTGGCCTTGGCTTTGGCTTTGGCTTTGAATTTGGCTTGGCTTTGGCTTGGCTTTGGCTTTGGCTTTGGCTTTAGCTTTGGCTTTGGCTTTGGCTTTGGCTATGGCTTTGGCTTTGAATTTGGCTTTGGCTTTGGCTTTGGCTTTGGCTTTGGCTTTGGCTTTGGCTTTGGCTTTGGAGTTGCACTGCTCAGATCTGCGAGCAATTATAACTACGGAGGAGAGCATACACTCAGGAGTTCGATAGTACGTCGCTAGGCTGATAGTCTAGGATCCCATATTTCTATTCCGAATTGAATGCGTTTCGGTATGTAAACGCATTCAACCATGCGCGACTGAGTGCGCTGGGAACGAACTAACACCTTACCATACCTTACATCGCGAATACGTTGCATACGCAATTAAGAATAGACAGCGCCATGCCACGGTCCGGTATTCACTCTCAGTTTCTTGTCGCTGTGCCTGTTGGTTCCTGCAGTGTTTGGCAACCGAGAGGACATAGACTTCGACAACGTGGACCAACTACAGCCCTTGCAAGAGATCTCCCTGAACGATGATCCCAGGGGTGAAATTGTGTACCCTACTAGGTGTGTAGGTACCAGTGCCATGTATATAAAGTATATGATCTATGCATGTGAGTACAGTATATAAAGTATATGCTCTATTCATGTATACAGTATATAAAGTATATGATGATCTATTCATGTGTATATAGTATATAAAGTATATGATCTATTCATGTGTTTACAATATATAAAGTATATGATCTATTCATGTGTATATAGTATATAAAGTATATGATCTATTCATGTGTATACAATATATAAAGTATATGATCTATTCATGTGTACATAGTATGTAAAGTATATGATCTATTCATGTGTATACAATATATAAAGTATATGATTTATCATGTGTATATAGTATATAAAGTATATGATCTATTCATGTGTATACAATATATAAAGTATATGATCTATTCATGTGTATATAGTATATAAAGTATATGATCTATTCATGTGTATACAATATATAAAGTATATGATCTATTCATGTGTATAATATATTAAGTATATGATCTATTCATGTGTATATAGTATATAAAGTATATGATCTATTCATGTGTCATTACATGTGTCCTCCTGTTGCACGATGATCCCAGGGGTAAAATGATGTACCCTACTAGGTGTGTAGTTTCCGGTACCGAGTAAAGCGTACAGTATATGAAGTATATGATCTATTCATGTGTGTACAGTATATGAAGTATATGATCTGTTCATGTGTCAGTACGCAGGTGTCCATGTAAGTGTTGGTACCTGACAGGGCCTGTGCACGGTCAATTTAAAATGTGGTGATGGTCACTGCTGGGAATCAATACGTTTTCTTTCAACCGGGTACTTCAATACGGCGAACGGAATACGTTCATGGTTCTAGTGTAGCCGTATACACTCTGGTTATTTTCAGCCCGCGAGTTTAATTTCAGTCACCCGGGCACACAGCGAGTCGGTAAAGATGCTATGGCACAAACAAAACAATCGTGTTCGATCTTTGTTGTTTCCATTTATACCACATACAAACACACCGCTGATTCGATTTTCAGTACTACGTGCCGGTAAAGAGACTATTACACGAACAAAATAATCAGGTTCGATCTCTATTGTTTCCATATATACCACTTACCAACACGCCTTTCGATATGCTCATTATGCTCATTCGATTCGGTGACCCTACGCCGGTACGCTACTTCAGTTCTGATGTCCGTTTTATTTTTGTCCTAAATCATCATAATCAGGGCCTCGAAGTTCCAAAACCTGCACAGCGTGACTCTATTTATAGAATCCAACCACGGTGGAGATACAAGCAAGATCTACTACATCGGATTCTCAGGCGAGCACAAAAATGTCTCCCGCAAGACCGTGATCGCTGTCTACGAAGCGAATGCCAACCCAGCGGATCACAAGGTCAAGGATGACTTAATGCCGAGCAGTTCTATATCCTAGAGCGTTCGGTTTTCACGCGGCCATGCTTTAGGGCGCTGTTATAAACGTTTGAAACGGTTTGGGTCAGCACGTAGGGCGTACTGGGGGGGATCTGCTGCTGTGGTACGTATATGATAGAGATAACAAGTTGAGATGGCTTGTGCGTGGACGCCGAGAGTGTGGGCTGTACAGGACAGAAATCCCACTTCACTGTCGCAGACGAAGTTAATGAGAAACTCGAACGAGATGCAGTTTTGTACCAGCCTGAGTGAGCTATGATATTTGATCATGGATCTGGCTACGTTCGGGGGGTATACATCTTGCCAAGGCGCTTGACCTGGCAAGCCAGTGCAGACAGCAGTGTCTCCGCGAAAGGCACACAACTATAGGCACAATCATATAAACCCGACAACAACTTCTATATAGAGACTTACGCGTCGAAACCGACTACAATCGCAATGCATATAGGAACGATATATGGCCTTGTCACATTCTTTATTGCGTTGTGGCGACGCTCAGTCTGAGCTCATCCTTCTCAATTGTATTGTCTGTTCCTCTAAGCCTCGAGTTCTTCTAGCCATCTGGGGATAGGTGTGCACTGGATTCACGTTCGTGGGTTTTTGCCCAGAAAAGAGGAAAAATTACTATCTCTAATACTGGTAGATCTATGCCGAACCCACTCTAGATTGATTTTCTGTGTGCGCTGACGCAAGACATTGTCGGGTCTATTCTTGCTCTAGTGAATATCGGGTGTGTCGCGTTCGTTGTTGCTTGATTCGAGTGTAGTGCACGCATCCTGTTACCAACGTCAAGTCAAGGCGGAAGGATCCACGCCAGCTTCGATGCATTCGCCTTGGCGCGAATATACATTGATGATGTAGTATGAACGGCTTGGCGTATATGTAGATCATTCTGAACACTTTCAGACAGCTCTCGGATCGCATTAATATCTGCAGCAAGCTTGAGTTATGGCGCTGCGACAAGAAATTTCTTCCACCGTGGCCCCTAATTCGAAAATTAAACACATTCATAAATAGCGAGTGTGATAATAAATATTATATATATATATATATATATATATGTGTATGTATTCATGTATGTATGTATGTATGTATGTATGTATGTATGTATATATATATATATATATATATGCATATATATATATATATAAATATAATATATATACATTTATGTATACATATATATACATACATACATATATATATATAACGCATACATAAAAATACGTGTATATATTAAGACACATATCCATGTTCATATAT
>NW_014038410.1:0-3369 GCF_001186125.1 Sphaeroforma arctica JP610 | reverse complement strand
GTATTGACATGCAAATGGGATAGTAACATGATAATGGCATGGAGTGCCATAGACAACCACCGTTGCTGCCTATGGCCTAGATAAGTAGAGTATTGACATGCTAATGGGGATAGTAACATGCTAATGGCATGGGGTGCCATAGACAACCACCGTTGCTGCCCATGGCCTAGATAAGTAAAGTATTGACATGCTAATGACATGGAGTGTCGAAACAATGAAGGCTGCGTTGAAACTACTTCTGAATTCGAAAATTTCATCCGTACCAGCTGGAATTTTCACCTTTGACGTGGTATATCCAACAAACATGTATGTCACTCAAAACCAAGGCAAGTGATGAAGCGCCGTATACTAAATACATACTGTTTACAAAACTGAAAAGAATATGATGTCGTAGTTCGAATAAACTGAGTGATCAATACCAACCCAAAGGCCCAAAAGTGTATAGGTGGCCTACGGAGAGTCATACTACACACCCATGCAACAATCCCTGATTGTGCACTTGCACCGAAGAAACATACCATTCCAGAATTCAATTTTATCGGGGATCACTTTGTAAGCTGTCCAGTTCTCTGCTGGGATGTCGTGGTCGGGGTGTTCCAACCAGGTCTGATTAGCAGAGGAAATTAAGACATCATAATTAACGGCAAACGAGGCAAATGTGCGTAAGTGCTATACAAAATGAGCATATCATTCAGATATTGTACAGAAGCAACGTTTGATCGATTGTTGGGCACTTAGGACAACAGCGTACATAGCTCTTGGGAAGGGATGGAAAGTCCATTTGTGTGTTTAGTTTATGAAAATACATGGAATGTGTATGTATGCATGTATAAGACATCTCAGATAGGCATAATTAGACGAATAAAAACACACCAACTTATACGTAAACAAAAAACAAGCATATATATACAAAGATGTATGCGTGTGGAGTGCATATCTGAGAGTATTTGTGTGTACATGAATGCGTATATGTCCGTGTGCGCGCGTATATCGAGTATATATATACAAACATATATATATATATATATATGTATGTATGTGTGTGTGTGTATGAATGTATATAAATATATATATATATATATCTACACGCACAAACACACACACACACATATATATATATATATATATATATATATATATATATATATATATATATATATATACTATATTATATATATATATTATATAATATATATATATATATATATATATATATATATATATATATATATATATATATATATATGTGTGTGTAGGTGCGTGCGTATTGATAAGTTCATTTAGAAATGCATACCAGCCCAAAATATATCACATGCATCATGAGTACCACGCATATTGTTATTGATAACTCCATATGGTTTGAACAGAAGTGCGTTCACCACCGCGGTGCCCGGTAACAGTACGATAACTACTTACAGAACAAGCCAGCCACACCATATACATTCACAACAGAGATAGTAAACGTGTCGATACGACCTGTGTGTATGTAAATATTCTTGCACCAGAAAGGGTGTACTGGACTCCTCGACCGACTTCTGACCTAGAATAAGTATAAGAATCCTATAGCCAGTGAAGATAAGCACATATCTCAACCCGCTCAACTAACCCACCACAAGAACATCATACCTTTTGCACTCGGTCTACGAACAACGCTCTGTCAGTCAATATCGTCCCCTGCCTGAAAGCCTTGGCCATGACACACATATTCGGAGGATACTTCTCACAACAGAACTTTGATTCCGGCTTTGTGGCGATCTTTACATATCCTTCCACCCGAGTTTGTAAGTACATACTGGGCCACCAGAATACAAGCGCGGCAAACGGATTCTGTGCAATGTTCTGCCCCTTCAGACTTTTCTGACACGTGTAGAACAGAAACCCTTCGCTGTCAAAACCCTGCAGGACTACTGTCCTCGCGGTCGGTCTCCCGTTTTCTCCCACAGTGCTGAGTGTCATGAAAGCTAGGCCTTTCTTGGTCTGTGCACGCACGTCGTAGAAGTGTGCGAATTGACGCAGGGGATCATCGTCTAATGATTCAATCCGTAATAAACTGGTTGTGTCTGGGGGTAGGGCGTCCAAGGTTAAGTACTGGGTTTCGCGTTGAGTGACTTCATCCGCTTCGAAAAAGGTATCATCACTGTCGTCGTGGATAGTTTTTCTTCGTGTTTGTGAGGTGGGGAAATCGGCAGGAAGCCCTGCGGCTACGCTTGTACGTTTTGCGGCCGACATACTTTACGCTTGTGGGTATGGGGGGTGCCAGTAAGTCAGTCAGGGTAGTAAGAAGGGATGGAATAAACGTTCATACGTTCTTGTGTGCGCTGAGTTTACCCTATATTGTGATCCCCGCTGTATCCATTGCCCCATATACCATAGTCTCGAAAAGCAAACACTTTATTATGACACTCTATGTATATGCCTGATCGGATTTAAATGCCCCTGAATTTATACTTTTACCGGTATCATTGTGTTGTAAAATATATAATATATAACGTTTAAAAATCATTACTTTTTATGTTTCCATTTAACGTTTACATTACTATGGGTGCAATTTTTGGGTTCAGAGGTGTAATGTATTGATACTATTTCATGCCGTAGTCTTTTTTTGTTTCCAAAAGTAGTAGGTTCTTCTCGACTGCCCCAAATATACGTTTGTTGTTTATATCTATATTATATACGACTACGTCATGACCGTCTAGAAAGAAAAAATTGCCACAACGGACTAACGTCCGTAGGACACTACGTTCAACGAATACTCTGACCACACAGACCTGCTATATTCGTAATGAGGTCCTTTTGTTTTTTAAAAACAAAAACAAAAACGGACTTCCGCAAAAAAATAAATATTATTGAGCGTCCTTTGAGATTTTAAGAAGCCTACGCCAATTGGAAATTCCTAATATCGAGTTTGAAGTCACATTATGAGCTTTTCAGACATTTAAGTGTGAATACTCTACTTTCTCATTCTATTTTTTAAAACACTCAGTGGATTAATATTCTAACAGCGAATTTGAACCATTTAAAAAATGTGTCCCCGAATTCCTGTAACCCGTGGCTGTCACAGACTACACTTCTCTCTCTCTAGTTTGTCGAGTACGTATTGAATTTCACAGTATATATTTTAGGAGGACTCTTAAGATTACGGCTGTTACGCCTAACTCTTTAAGACTACGTCTGTCAAGCGTCCCGTAAAGACTCACTCTGTTTAGCGACCCACTAAGACTCCCTCTGATAAGCGTCCCGCTCTCGCCTCCCTCCAAATTATGCCCCGACTAAAATCCCTTATGCCTATATAAATTTAATATATATTAAATATGTATATATGTATATATGTATATATGTATATATGCATATATGTATATATGCGCATAT
>NW_014038411.1:0-8430 GCF_001186125.1 Sphaeroforma arctica JP610 | reverse complement strand
ATATATATATATANATAATATATATATATATATATATATATATATATATATATCCTACTGGTCATCGAGATTTACGTTTCGGAGGCGAAAATTTGAATCAAAAGGTCCGTCGTGAAAAATAAATATGGGGAAGTGAAAAATAAATATGTGCACATAGTGCAATTCCCACCTGTGTTTACGGTGGTGTATTTAGCGCCAACCAAATAAAATCAGCTATTTTTTTTTTTAATTTAGAAAAATGGTCGAAACTGTCATGGCTGCAAGCACTACTTATTTTCCAATAGATCCAAACAAAGTGATGGGTGAGAAGCTAGTAGAGACCGTCCTAGATATGCGGGCCACACGTTACGCCGCATTGAAAGCGGTTCTGCAGAACAATGAAGTTTCTCTAGCACTCAATATGGCCGCATAAGGAACCATGCTGTGGGAGGGGGAGGGAGAGCTTGATATGAAGTGGTTTGAAATTTCCTATATATAAAAAGGATTGTCACTAGGAGTTTATAATTTGGCTAATTTGGAGGCAAGTGAACTAAAAAAATGGCGTTTACGAACAAGCTGACCTTGTATGTTTATCACTGAACGGTAGATGACATACTTTACAGCACGGATTGTAACGAATTTTTCAGGCACTGTAGAGATATTGAAGTACCACAGATCATATTTGAACCATTGCCCAGACCTCGCGCACATTGCGAGCTTAACGACAAAAAAATGCCTGTGATAATATTGATGAGTTGAGTATCTGGTTTAAACAGGTATCATCGGTATATTAATATTTCAATGATAGTAGTTTTCTAATAACGTCGTTGAATAAAATCAATAAGTACCTGCCAGTGAGTTTGATTTTAGGTTTGCGTATTCAGTGTTTAGAAGCGTGCGCGTGATACAAATTTGTCGTACCCTGGTAGAAGTGATTAATAGGTTTAATATTATTTATTTCAAAAAATGGCAAGTATGTATGATACAATGTATGAACATATGGTATGGCTCTCATAGTCGCTGTAGTGATTCAGGAAAGATTGATGGGAAGAAGTGGTCAGTAAATTCTCGTTTGAAACTTAGGCCAAGTGAGTCGACAATGGAAGATATGTGCAGAGTCAATTCGGGCCGGTGTTGACAAAACACTGTTACTATCGAATGTTCCATATATTCGCTTGCTGACCTACTAAGTAGAGTACCCACCTCTGTGGTACGGATCGGGTCTGCGCCGAGTAGTGCCGCGGAATATTTCAAAAATTGTGTCGCTTTGCGTCTTTGCGTGTCATCCTTGTGCAGGGGCCATGGTAATCTTCTCTGTATATTTTTCATTTTAGTTTATGAGACACCACCGAAGTGGGCTCAGTGCACAATATTTTGAGAGACTGGAATGAACCCCGAGTTTTATCACAATGGTAAGAAGGCTATGGCCTTTATGCCAGCAGTTGCATCGAAACGCCGATAATGAGCAGTGTACCGTTTCACGATTTTAGATTTGGATGAAGAAAGTTGAAGATCATCAGACACGTCTTATTCGGGACAGTGTAGCAGCTGTGCCCAGACTGACTTCGCGTGAAGCTCATCCGGACAGTACTTACCGATGTACACCTCTTTCCCGTACCCTCTATTGTTCCTGGGACAGGAGGAAGCAGCTGTGAACCAATACATGCTACCCATGCACCAGACTGTAGTTTCTGATACAAAGCCTCAATTGGCAAGTGCGCAGGCATTGGCTCAGATTAACGAACCAACATATACGTGCATTCATTTCCAGTTTGTCAAGCATAAGCGATAGCTAAGCAGCATAGAATACATTAATGAGATACCTATCGAGTTTGGTTTCATCGAGGGACTTCTCACTGTCTTCAAAGATTCCCTCTTTCGTTGCCGGAACAAGACAGTCGAGCTTCTCCAACTCGCCCAACAGAGTGTCATCCTCTGGAACTCCCAAAAAAATTGCCTGTGGGCTTTCCTACGCTGCAGCAGGACCTTATCCAGTGGCACACGACTGTCGGTCCCCTTGTCGAGGCCCTCCTGGATCGAATAATCAATGGATCGACATTTCTTAGCAAATGTGGGGTCTTTTCAACTTAGATCTCGTCGCAAAACAATGAGGACCGAGTTCTAACTGTTCATTGTACAAAGGATGGCTCCCGTGCATCCGGCAAAGACGCATGCTGTGTCCAAAACAAGCATAGATACTGCTTGATGAACTCCCCTTGATCAGACATCGATGGCTTTCTACGCCGACGTGTTCTCCACATACCCTTTGCGTCGTTCGTGGCATGTGCATAGGTTGGTCTCCTCTAGGCTGACTATACCATACCAAGACGTTTACGTTAATAAGACAATACGTTAAAATGTTAAAATGCAAAATGTTTAAAAAATAAGTTTAGCTTCAGCCCTTGGTAGTGAGCAGAAGATTAGGAAATTTTAGACTGAGACTATTGTCTGTATGCTCCGCTTTAATCACTTACTACTTCGGTCTAGATTTATTTATGTTTTAGATACTAAGACTAGATATCATTTCATTGGACGCACATTTTACATTTCACGCCTCGAAACAAGTATCTACTCAAACTAACAAATAAATTATCTCTAAGTCCAACTGAAGAAAACAAAATAAAAGATCAAAACACCAAGTCGGAGCAGTATACATCTGCACCTAAACCCCATCACTTGGTACTTAGCTCTCCATCCCATCTAAGGCATTGACGGGCACATCTAATTGGCTGGCTAGGAGGAATCGTTGTTCTAAATTCTAACAACTCTGATCCTGTCCTTTCTCAGTGGATTATCTTGCTCTGAGATTATATCGAATTATACCACAGGTTTGTAACAGCAACCATTTTATGCCGGAGACCCTCTCTCATGGTACTCCCGTTAATTAGAGATTCCCAAAGTGTCATTTTCAGGTGTCAGATTTGTATCATTCCTATATTATGTACAATTCTAATTTCAGTGGAAAAAAACCAATCTATATTTGGAAAACCACCTAATTGTCCACAGTAGAGTCCCATACTCTACTGAGTACTATCACATGTTCAGAATCTTGAATATCTCAATACTTGTTCATGTCAAATACGTTACACGTATTCCAGTATTATAAGTATAAGCGTTAATACGTTAGTACGTTTATATTATACGTTAACTGTGCAACTACTATTAGGAACCCGCTATTTTTACATAGCTCCCCCCCCCCATCAGCTTGAAAATTACAATGTTGGCTTATATGTGGTATTAGCACATAGACTCAAAAAGCTCACATGAATTGTACAAGCGAAAAAAAATAATTTGGGGTTCGATCATATAACGGCCTCAATGCTTATGTTATATTGTAATAGCCGGGCCTCCACATTAGACTATGTTTTAAACGTATTCTAAAGCAGTACGTAATAGTTTTTAGGGTTTTCTTAATAGCACGAGGAATTTAAGTTTCCTAAAATGGTTTTTAATGGTTTTATTAATTAAACCTTTTCCATTTAACATATCAGATATTTGGATGAGGCCATTAAAAGGCCTCAGTAAAATACCAAACATAAAAGAGTTGGTCTAGTTCTATTAATATAACTATATTTACTTTCCAAATCTATATGTATCTGAATACTTCGGTAGCGAGATGGCTCAACCGAATATAGGTTTCCCTCCGTTCAGCCAACCAGATGTGCCAGTCTGATGAAGGCTAAATCGGTAATTCTTGATAAGTGGCAAGTTATTGGTTAATGCAATAACTATGGACATCAAGATGTTTCTTCTTCTTCTAAAGATAGGATTTTATTAGTCTCTCGGATTCGCCCCAACGAAACATACCATAGTTTATATTAGAGCGACAACGAAACACTAAATAAAATCCCTTCGGCGAAAACAGTACTGAGAGGATTATATATAGGCAATGTCTCAGCCTCACAATCCCTCAGAGTATTGCTGTTTTCACGAGGCATGCCTAACTTTACTAAAAGACTCATTTCGTTTATTTACTTTGAATTTCACGATACTTAGACTTTACCTACGCGTTTAATTACTCTAAGGTGTTAATATCGCTTTGATAGACCGAATCTTACAATATTCTCTTAGACAAAGTATACTCAGACGTTATAAGTTACTCGATTACTCTATTACGTTTGGGCTTTGGTCATTGTGGTCCCCGATGGTGGATGGGACGTTTCTTAAAGCCTTTTGGAGGTACGTACATTACATGCTGTTTAAAGCTGGGAATGTATGATGTCTGTGGATCTTATTCGATGGTAAGATTTCTTCTGCATCAGCCTTATTTTTGTGTAAGCGTTTGCAAAACTTCTTATTAAAAGCCTTTAGTATATCCAGATCATCAAATGCTGGTGAAAGATCATACTGTGCTCCATCGGCGAACTCCGTAGTGTAGTAAGTCATATTCTCATGGTTGTACTTCCCTACAATCTTCTTAAACTCGTAAGACATAAGAGGTGTAGGTGTGCGATGAAGGATGATCGCTGTGGTAGGGATAGAGCTTTATTTACTTTCCAATTTTATTTATATCTGAATACTTCGGTAGCGAGATTGCTCAACCGAATATAGGTTTCTAGGGACTATTAACGTTACCTAGTTGATCCTCTGATAAGCCAACCAGATGTGCCAGTCTGATGAATGCTAAGTCGGTAATTCTTGATAGTGGCAAGTTATTGGTTAAGATAGTAACTAAAGACATCAAGAGTATTTTTTTCTTCTTCTTTTTTTCTAAAGATAAGATATTATGAGTCTCTCGGATTCGCTCCAGAATAGAGCAACAACGAAACACTAAATAAAATCCCTTCGGCGGAAACAGTACTGAGAGGATTATATATAGGCAATGTCTCAGCCTCACAATCCCTCAGAGTATTGCTGTTTTCACGAGGCAAACCTAACTTTATTAAACGTCTCATTTCGTTTATTTATATCGATATTTACACGATATAGAATTTACCTACGCGTTTATTTATCCTAAGGCATTAGTATCGCCTTTATTAGACCGAATCTTACATATGGTGTGTGGTCCATGTAAGTTGTGTGCGATCTTAAACCACCTAGGATTGACCATCCAATCCGTAGCTAGTAACTCCCTAACCATCTTGTTAAAGTCTGGTACGAAGGGAGACAACATGTCGGGTAAGTGATTGTGAATACCCGGTATGTGTGTTATGCCGAAAGAAAATTTTGCGATCGTGTCATGCCACCGACTGACTAACTGTGAGTTAGGTTTCATGTCCTTTAGGTGTTGCAATGACTTTGGATCACATAGCACATTAAAGTGTGTGCCATATAGATAATCCTTATAACGCGTGAGTGCAGTAACAATAGCCAAAAGCCCTTGTTGCACGGTTGGGTAATTGATCTGAGACGAATTCATAGCTCTGCTAAATAACTGTACATATCTCGGTTTCCCATCAATCATTTGACACAGAGCGCCACCGAGTGCCATGTCGGACGCGTCTGTTGCTACCATGAATGGAATACCATCCTTTGGTGGCTGGACTGCTGGTTCCTGTTGAACCACTGTTTTGAGTTGCTTAAATGCGTCATAACAGTCTTTGGTCCACAGTGCGCCTAGTTTGCCTTTATGGCATTTCAAATGTCCAAAGGGCTTTAAATAACTTGCCAAGTGTGGTACTCCTTCAGACAAAAAGTTGACGAATCCGCACATGCTGTTGACATCCTTACCCGTGGTAGAAGTTCTCCAGTCTAGCAAGTGTCCGACCTTTCCGGGATCGATCATGATTCCATCCCCGGATACTCGGTAACCCAACAGTTGGGATCTCGTTAACACCGAAGTGACATTTCTTACTGTTGATCTTAAAGTTGTGCTTGTTGAGTCTGTCTAGAGCCTTTCGCACAACCTTGTCGTGCTCCTCTTTGGTTTTGGTGAATACCACAATGTCATCAATGTATACTGGTACATTGTCCATGTCCCTAAACAAGTCTTGCATAATTTGTTGAAAGAACGCAGGTAACATGTGTAACCAAAGGGGGCACCTTTGAACGAATATTGCTGACCTTCCCAGGTAAAGGTGAAATACTTTCGGTGTGGTTTGTAGATCTTCATCTGGTGGTAGCCCTGCGTCAGGTCAATAGTGGAGAATATCTTAGCTCCCTCCATGCGTCTCAGTAGTTCGTTTATCAAAGCGTTAATTAAGCTCATATCTAAACACACCTGAACTTTCTTCAGCGTCCCGTCAGAGTTGAATTGGTCGACGGCTAAAACCGCTAGGATGACGGGAGTCGGCTCATAGTTGACTGCGATCACTCCGTCATCTAACCATGCTTTAACGTGTTCTCGTACGACCTGCTCATGACGCCATGCAACATAGTTACGTGTAGGACACTTCAGCTTCGAGAAATCGACTTTCGTCAGGTCTAGACTAGCGTATTCGTTATTGAATTTGAACTTAGCCCAGTCCGTGATCCGAATCTTGTCATTCTCGAAAATCAAGTCCTTGAGTTTCTCTGTAAAATGAGGGATCATCTCCTTCACTGTCTTCGAAGGTTTATATACCGGTTTCAACAAGTTGTCGTCCGACTGATCCTTCTGTGGTTCAATGTTAGTGCGTAAGCCTGTAATTGTGATACCTAATGACAATAAATCACCCATACCTATTATGAGATCATAGTCTGGTGAAGTGTTACATATGACTGCCTTAGTATTTATGTTTTTGTTTTTATTGCCACCCTTGTCACCCCCTTTGTATACCTTCTGACCTCCATTAGTGGATTGAGAGTCTCGACCATTGCCTGATCCTCCAGTAAGATTGCCGCTGACCTTCTTCTGAGCATTAGTGATTTTCACCACGGAACTAGGGCGTTTGGTAAACGTCTGATCCGCTCTCGAGTAAAATTTAGCCCAGGTTAAGTCCGCTAGCTTCATAATACCGTAGATAGGTCCCTCGATGAAGATCTCTCGTACCTTGTCCGGGTAAGATTGATGCATATCGGCGGACAGAATCTCTTGATCTCTCCTATGTAGGTTTGACCAAAAGATTGTCTGTACCCATAGTACACACATGGATAGCTTATCAAGTGACATCTCCTGAGTTTGAGCCCGTGACATGTGTGTGTCCAACTCTAATAAGTAGTGGGACACCGGCGTATCATGATCGATACAAGCAATTCCGGTCGAGGGTCCGTCGAAAATGAGTGGAATTTGTGGAGGTTTTAGGTAGACATACCGTTTCGTACCAAAAACGAAGCCGTAGTATGCACAGCGCTGCGCTGAGATCGAGTGTGACACAGTTTGGGTATATTTTTGGGTGTATATATATACAATTTAGGTGTATGTTTGGGTGTATGTATATATACTTTGGGTATGTTTTTTGGTCGTGTGTATTTACAATTTGGGTATGTTGTTTTGGTACACGTATTTACAATTTGGGTATCATTTTTCAGTGTATGTATATACAATTTTGATTTTTTTTGGGCGTATGTATATCCACTTTGTGTTTTTTTTTGTTGGGGGGTTGTATATGTATACCACTCCTGTCATACATTCTATCTAAAACAATTGATTTATATTCCATTGGCAATCATTTGACAGTCTTGTGTTGTACCGTACTCAATACGCTTAGGTGATAATTGAGTCCAACGATTGCTTTATGAATCACAAGCACGTTCACTCGTCGTACGTAGCACGTGTTGTTGCCAATACCTTACGATCCACTTTGTCGAAAGTTAAAGCCTGTGCGTGCGCAGTCACAAGGTTAAATGGTTCAAAACTATCCCAAATCGTTTGAATAGTCCTGAAACTAACCTAAGATAGTTTAATTTGAGGCCACCAAAGACTGTTCTCGTACAGAGCTAGGCTCAGTTGCACTTCGTTTGCAGAGCGCAAATCACCGTCGCGTACAGCTGTGTTCTGTGTTTTGTGTTTTGTGTTTGCAGCAGACGTGCACAATGCTTCTCAACACACGACAAATAACACATACAAATACCTAGTCGACTGGTGACGCCTATGAATCACATTGCATTCCGACGTAGAGTGTACGGCCCGGCTCAGAATGTCCTGGGCATGTTAGCCCTGTCCCTTTTTATGTTTCAGGTGCGCGTTGGTCCTCCCTATGCAATCAACCGGTCGTTCACTGTTTTCAGTGATCGGATTTGCAAGAATCTCCGGCCATTAACCATCCGATGCTTCTGCACTGCACCTTTCATAGCAACTTTGGGCTTAGGGACCGAAATAGGACATCCAAACGCACAACCAGTGGCACAGACCGTTACAGCGTCGAAGACTGCTTGCCTCAGGTAGTTGTAGGCGTAGGTAGTTGTAAGCGTAGGCGGGTGTAAGTATAGGTGGTCATAAGCGTAGGTGGTTTTATGAAGCGTAGGTAGTTGTTTTTTGCAGGACAGCTGATAAGGGCAGGATTTTTATTATCTCATCTTACTCATATTTGTTAACGACAATTCACAATTACATACACTAAAATGCCACAGATCGACCCCGACAACTCTGAA
>NW_014038412.1:2422-4922 GCF_001186125.1 Sphaeroforma arctica JP610 | reverse complement strand
CACGACATGTCATCGTCGTCATAGTACTCATCGTCGTCGTCGTCTAGGTCTTCTTCGTCACTGCGGTGATATATAGACACAGGTTTGCAAGTGGTATGTATTGAAGTATAGACACAGGTTAGCAAGTGGTATATGTTGAAGTATAGACACAGGTTAGCAAGTGGTATATATTGAAATATAGACACCGGTTAAGAGATGCAAAACACACACACTCAGCACTAACTCTCACACACACACAGCACTAACTCTCTCGCTCACACACACACACACATACACACACACACAGAGAGAACTAACTCAATCTCACACACACGGCACTAACACACACACACACATACAGCACTAACACACACACACACACACAGCACTAACACACACACACACACACACTACCACACACACACCACACACTACTACACACACACACACACACACACACACACACACACACACACAGCACTATCACACACACACACACAGAGAGAGAGAGAGAGAGCACCTGTCCTCGTCTGTGCTCATATTCTCTGCTTCGTCGTCGTCGTCGTCGCAAATCTGTGGGTCGTGTCTGATAAAGCGCAGACCCAATGCGGTGCTCTCCTCAAGGAACGGCTGGAAATCAGTCGCATGCCGAGTGGCCATCTAGCGAGGGTAGGTAACATCAGGTGTACAAGGGAGGTAGGTAAGAACAGGTGTACAAAGGAGGTAGGTGACAACAGGTGTACAAAGGAGGTAGGTAAGAACAAATGTACAGAGGAGGTAGGTAACAACAGGTGTACAGTGGATGTAGGTAACAACAGGTGTACAGTGGAGGTAGGAAACAACAGATGTACAGTGGGGGTAGGTATCAACAGGTGTACAAAAGATGTACGTAACAACAGGTGTACAGTGGAGGTAGGTAACAACAGATATAAAGTGGAGGTAGGTATCAACAGGTGTACAAAAGAGGTAGGTAACAACAGGTGTACAGAGGAGGTAGGTAACAACAGATGTACAAAGGAGGTAGGTAACAACAAGTGTACAAAGAAGGTAGGTAACAACAGGTGTGCAGAGGAGGTAGGTAACAACAGGTGTACAGAGGCGATACGTTCAGAGGAGAGTGAAAGGTTTGGGGTTTAGAGTCATCGGTGAGATATAGCAGAACTTTTGTCGGACGCATCCGTAAACACACATACCCACTCACTGGTACCACACGTAAATGTATGATAGCAAACACCCACTAGCTTATAAACAACCGTTACTAGACACATCGATGCATGTATATATACACCCGTAACTTATTCTCAACCACCATTAGACACATCGATACATGTATATATACACACGTAACTTATAATCAACAACAACTAGACACATCGATGCGTGTATATATGCACACGTAACTTATCAAAAAAACGATCACTAGACACATCGATGCATGTATATGTACACACGTAACTTATAAACAACCACCACTAAACACATCGATGCATGTATATATACACACGTAACTTATAAACAACCACCACTAGACACATCATTGCATGTATATATACACACGTAACTTATAAACAACCACCAGTAGACACATCGATGCAAGTATATATATACACGTAACATATACACAACCACCACTAGACAAATCCATGCATGTATATATACACACTTAACTTATAAACAACGATCACTAGACACATCGATGCATGTATATATACACAGGTAACTTTTAAACAACCACCACTAGACACATCGATGCATGAACATATACACACTTAACATATAAACAATGATAACTAGACACGTCGATGCATGTATATATACACTCGTAACTTATAAACAACGATCACTAGACACAGCATTGCATATATATGTACACACGTAACTTATAAACACCGATCACTAGACACATCGATACATGTATATATACACACGTAACTTGTAAACAACGATCACTAGAAACATCGATGCATGTATATATACACACGTTACTTATAAACACCGATCACTAGACACATCGATGCATGTATATATACACACGTTACTTATAAACACCGATCACTAAACACATCGATGCATGTATATATACACGCGTAACTTATAAACACCGATCACTAGACACATCGGTATAGCGCTGTAAGCTGTAAAGAATAACACACACGCACACACCAGGTCACAAGAAACTGCATTGAACACCACAATTATTCGTATAAAGAAGGAGGCAATGGATACACACAACACACACACGCAAGTAACCACACACAACAACATACACACACACGCAAGTAACCACACACACGCGCGCAAGTAGCCACACACAACACACACACACGCACGCAAATATCCACACACAACACCCACACACACACACGCAAGTAACCACACACAACACTCGCACACACACACGCAAGTAACCACACACAACACACATACACACACACACACACGCAAGTAACCACACACAACACACGCACACACACACGCAAGTAGCCACCCACACCACACACATATACGCAAGTAACCACAC
>NW_014038412.1:0-1676 GCF_001186125.1 Sphaeroforma arctica JP610 | reverse complement strand
TATATATATCCAACTATTCAACACACTATCCACCCATAGACCCACCTTTGCCTCATCCACAGCCCCGACCACTTGCGACATTGCCGTAATGGCTCTCTTTCGCACAGCACTGCGTGTATACGTCAGTTGGTGCAGCAGACACGCCAGAGTGTCACTGTGTAGCGTGGGTACCAAGTGCCCATATGCGGCTAACACATCGCTCAGCACCCCTAAAGCCTCCAGGCGTATGGAATCGTCCGCGGGTTTGGCGTCGTTGATGGCCCTGACGAAGCGTGCTACCAGGCTGTTGCCTATTTCTGTGTTGATCTGTTGTGGGGGTGGGGTGGTTGATAGTGGTTAGTGCAGCATAGCATGCGTGCCAGCTGACGTTGGTGAGTCTGTGGTCGCGCGTGCAGTTGCGCAAACTCCGAGGCCACGAGTGGGTGCGAGAAGCAGTGTAGCTCTATGCAAACCGATACATCGATGTGCGAAACAATCTATTGCTTGCAGACCATTGCCCGGTGGGTTTTAGGGTTTAGAGTTTAGGGTTTAGGGTTAAGGGTTTCTAAACCCCTAAATCGAAGTGTGTACTGACTCGCCCACCTATACAGAGCTTTGCTTGCAGACACACCCACTCTCTCTCTCTCAATCAGACACACACCCACTATCTCTCTCTCTCTCAATCAGACACACACCCACACACTCTCTCACAATCAGACAAACACCCTCTCTCTCTCGCTCTCAATCAGACACACACACTCTCTCTCTCTCTCTCAATCAGAGACACGCCCACTCTCTCACACACACAATCAGACACACACCCACACTCTCTCTCACAATCAGACACACACCCACACACTCTCTCTCTCTCAATCTCACACACCCCATCCACTCACCGCAGTTGATTCCTTCTGCTTATCCTCCTCCTTCTGCGCCCGTGTCCGCTGCTCTATGATCCGCTTGAGCGCCATAATGGAGACGTCTCTGAGCTGTTCCCTGTCCTGTGAGGTGCTCTCTACGTTGCTGCACAGGGTATCCAGCGCATGTTTGATGTGGTCTTCGTCTAAGGTCAGGGCTAGTGCGCCCATGCAGTGAACAGCCCTGTTTTGAGCCTCGCCATTGCTGTCGTTAAGTAGTTCTAAGACCTGTTGCGCATGGATAGCGAGGTACCCACATTCGTTGCGTTAAGAGTGTAGAGACAAGCGTAATTTACTAAGATGTAATGTCATACATATTTTACATGTATGAAAAGCCACACATATTTAACATATATGCAATGTCACACATATTTTACATATATGTAATGTCACACATATTTTACACATAAGAAACGTCACACATTTTACATATATCCAACGTTACACATTTTACATATATTCGATCTCATACCTATTTTACATGTATCCAATGTGATACATCTTTTATATTTATACAATGACATAGGTAAGTCAAATACTCTAGTTACATGTATGCACAACATAATCGGCTCGCAATATCTGGTTCAAGTGTTCGGAGGACTATGCAATATATGTTAAAATAGCACGAGTATTATTAACCAATAAGATTCTATTGTGTGATTGAACGAAAGAAGGATGGGTCTGACCGCTCAATTTTTTATTATAATGCACACGCCATCATCGAAAAGTACAACATCTCGGACCATATTTAATAAAAAAAGAACACGCAAACACACACAC
>NW_014038413.1:7515-8439 GCF_001186125.1 Sphaeroforma arctica JP610 | reverse complement strand
TATATATGTAGGTGTGTGTGTGTTTGTGTATGTATATATATATCTTTTTGTTCTTTCCTTCTTGGGTGATCATTTGTGTGTCAATCTACACGTACCAACATGGAGCGTAACAGTCCTATATATATACCTATAATGAGTTGGACATACATGTTTAAATGTGGCTGTATACTCAAACAAAGTTTATTCACTTGCCCTCCTCCGCACTATTTGTAAACCCAGTTTACGGCCGATATGAAAAAACGTGCGTCACAGATTGGCGCCCAGGGGTACGAGACTATCCAGAATGCTATGCTGGACACATTTGACAAGGTATTCAGTGTGTTACACTAGTCATGTTTGTTTAGGGACAATTCTCGGAAGAGTATGGTGAAGAGTATGTATCATGTACTTGTGTTAAGAATATATACTGAATTGTACTATGAATATGTACTAGGTGTATATACGAGTACATATACTGGAAAACAAACTACGTATGTATACTAAAAAACATACTTAGTTTTTGTACTAAATGTACATATACGTATATATACTATACATACTTAGTTTTTGTACTAAATGTACGTATACGTATGTATACTAAAATCAAATACTCACGGGCAAAACTACAGTCTCCTTTACATATTGCTGCCAAGTAATAGAGCAAGATCAGTGTAGAGCATAGTCAGATCACACAGATATACACCTTGTAGTATGCTACATATACGAATACGAACGTATAACATGTGTGTGCACAATGAATACATATATGCGGATATAACACATGCATGCACGACAGAGATTTGCGATACCGAGTTACCAACACGACTGAACTAACGTCCTCAATCTTGACACTGGTTATCCACAAACATACTGTATATATATATATATTATACAAAGACACATACACACAACAAAAAACAACACACACACACACACACACACACA
>NW_014038413.1:0-2371 GCF_001186125.1 Sphaeroforma arctica JP610 | reverse complement strand
ATATATAATGTATAGATGATCACATATGTGTGCTTGACAAACGTCCGTGCACGCTTATCTGGTCCTGAGCTCTACCGGATGATCAGACAACAAAAAGTACTGGTACGGAACATGTACAGGATCATTACTCATACAAAACCAAGTTAGAATCTGACACGAACGTGCACTCAGCAGTCCAACATGGATGGACTTTGGTGTGCCATAAAGTAGAGCGCATGCGTTTGCGTTTGCGTTTGCGTTTGCGTTTGCGTTTGGAATGAAGTGATCTCACTGCAAAGCACAACTGAGACCTTCTCTGCTGATTGAATCTATCCATGGCTGCACACGCCGCCTACAAAACGTATTGCAAGTAGCCGGTGCGCAATACTACTACGTACTTCGGTTCTCATAATGTGTAGTTGTATCCTATTTCATTTAGGTTATTGTTTTGAATAAAACAAACGAAGCCGGTCAAACGTATGCATGAATGCTTAGCACAAAATCTTCATTTTGATCTGGCTTTAGTAGGAATGCTTGCCTATAAGACTACACGTGCGGTCGAAGATATTGGGTTGCTAGGAGAATTCCGACAACCTGTCTTATAGGGCTATCCATCATCCGATTGTCAGACCGGTATATTGAACAGGATTTTGAGTTGACTTTATATACAGAATGGGATACACTTTATTTCAACAATTTGAGAGGTCTGGTAGTTGTCAATGCCTGATCCGTCCGTGTTTAGGAACACGAGTCTTTCGATGTGAACGAATATTTACACCGGAAGTGCGAGCGTGAGATAAAGCATATAATCTAATCAAACTGTCTCTAGTTTTTTATTCTGGGATTTCTGACTTGCGTTTATCCCTACGTGAACACGGCACACTTAAGATGTATTAATCATCTACACTCTCTTTGCACTCTAGAAACCGTATTACTATGTATACAGTATGTGTGCTTAGTAGTATCACTACCTATTGGCTGTATAGTGTAATCCATTCATCGCATGACGCGTAAACAGTAGGCAGCGCTTGGTCCGATCATTGAACAAACATACAAAACAATGTACAGGACAACGTGCGTTGTTTATCCTCATTACAGTCACACCACACACACATTGACCGTACGAGATGTCGGGGATGCCGGTGTATTAAACTTTGCTCAATTGCATACGTACGGAATTGCAATAGTGATACATACCTACATGATACATCAACGTCAAACGCCGAGCTGCAATGATCCGAGAGTGTATTTACGACTCAATGCTGTCGGATGAATATCCAAAGAACATCGGTCTGATGGATTCGATTAAAATTGCTATTAGTTCTAATAACTCCCACTAACCTCACCTCATAGCCTTCTCAATTGAACAAGCCCGGTAACTGGCAAGTCACGGCGTCACCGCAATGCGAGCCAATTATTGTAATAACATAATGAACACTGGAATTGGATTGTGATGGGAAGAAGCCACAAGGACAATAGGACAAGTGGACAACGTCACACACAGAAGTGGCATAGAGCAGCAGATCAATGAAGTCATCACAAGTGAACCACGGAGCTCATTTTGATTTAGAGAGTCACTGGGGACAGTCACAGACTGGACTCACACTGTGAGTGTGACGAAAGCGGAAAGAATAAAGAAGGCGTACAGGCGAGTAAATATGTGAAAGATCTAAACTGTAAGATCCAATTGGTTGTTTATAAGCTAATAGAAATCAACTATTTTACCCCTCAGCCAAGTATGAACTATGAAGTATCTGTATTACTCTAAAAATATGTCTACTAAATAGTCATACACAAAAAATATCAAATAAGTAACATGTAATTATGTACAGTAATACAACATGGGCCTTGGGTCTATTGTTGAACAATTTGCAAATATGTATTAATCTATAGACGTTGACGTGTTCTCCTTATCTCCTATGTAGTTTATATGATAGCTTCGTGTTCGAAACTGAATATATGCAGCGGCAGATTCATTGCAGTAGAGTAGCTCATGCGCCAATTCGTGTAGAGACTAACACGCTTGCCTTCTATATCACCCATATTATATATAACATAACTATAGAGTAGGAAATACATAAATTACAATACATCATATATTATACACCTAGTTTCAGATCACCATGCCTACACTTTCTGACGCAAAGAATTTGTCAGACAAAAAAAGGGAGGAGAAGTCCAGGGCAGCAGTTGCAGATAATGTGGGAAACAATCCAGGTAGAAAAAATATTATGGAATGCTGGGTGTTTAATGGTTACGCAAGTTAATGGAGATGTAAAGGTCTCGAACTAAGATGCTTAAAATGCAAGAAGGTTCTGGTATCTACAAACGAATATATATACTTATATATGTATGAACATGTATAATTATATCGATTTTATCTATGTATACG
>NW_014038414.1:1244-8439 GCF_001186125.1 Sphaeroforma arctica JP610 | reverse complement strand
GTGTGTGTATTCATATATGCATACATACATACATACATACATACATACATGCATGCATACATATGATATAACAGGTCTAAAAGCAAATATTCAGCAAAATATTTGAAATATATAGAATTCGAGAGGAGAGGAGAGAGGAGAGAGGAGAGTCGAGACTCGAAACAGTCGACCACTCGACTGTCGATTGTCGAGGGTCGACAGTCGACTCAGTCGAGAACTCGAGACCACCTACTGAAATCTGATCCTGGACTATAGAGAATAGAGTAGAGACTCAAAGCCCCAGAGGCGTGATTCGTGAATCCTTTCGTTATCAACTTTTGTGAGAGTACATTTTTCTCGCAAAATGTGCTCTTTTAAAATAAAACATTCTTGTGGCTTTTGGATTGGATTTCTTTCCTGTGCCAACTTCTAAAAAAATATTACCAAAAACTAAAAAAGGTAATTACAGTGGTATTTTTAGTAGTATACTCAATATTTACTCTTTTTTTTTCAAATACAACTATACGTACATTTATATACATAGTGATATGTTTTCTTTCTTTATCTCGACAACTAAAAGCAATAAATATGGTGAAATGACAGGAGTGTGGACACTGGACACTGGACAGTTCAAACTTCAGTGACTTCAAGTTCACAGTATCCACACAGACAGAGTCCGATGACACACTCAGAGGCCAGAGGCCAATGACACACTCATCACACACTCAGCGACAGTCGACAGAGGCTCAGAACTCAAAAGTCAGTGATCAGAGTCGAATGATTCCGATGTGTTCTCTGCTTGTTGAGTGCTGAATGCTGACGCCTGACGGGCTGACGGCTGCCCCTGAGCCTGCCTGAGGCCTGAGCCCAGAGCTGAGACTTTAGACTTTAGACTTTAGAGTTTACACTTTAGAGGTCCTGACGCAGACAGTGCTGACTGCTGAGTGAGTGCTGACTGCTGACTGCTGAGTGAGTGCTGACTGCTGACTGCTGACAGTGCTGACTTCGAGTCGAGAACCCGAGAGTCCAGTGTCGAGACTCGCGCGAGAGAGAACAATAGTGGTCTATTTATAGTTTACTCTCTTTAGAGAGAGAGTGATCGCTGATAAGAGTCAGTCAGAGAGGACTGACAGTAAATACCAGGGTTGTTAAACGGACAAATAGACTAGACTGTCCAGGGGGGGAAAGGCTGTCCATGGTATTATGACCTGTTTTTGAGTCTGTCCATGTGTCCCATTCGAAAAAGACCTGTTGTCCACTGGTAAATTGAAAATCGCCTGGTACAAATTGACTCAAACCATTTGTCCATTTCAAGATTGATGCCTGTCCGTTTGTTTAGTCCGTATAATGCCCTTTGTCCGGCTGTCCGTAAATGCCAATGGTTGTCCGGACAGGGCTTTTCTTGTCCGTTTAACAACCCTGGTAAATACTGTGTACAAGTATGGCGTATGCTTAGGCAAATTTGTAAAACCGCAACGGCTCACCGTAGGATTAAAATGTGATTGTTTTTAACCTGCATGAAGTTCGTATTATTCGGTTATTGTTATTCTGAATAGAAGTTGAACGGAAACGCATATAAATTTATTCAATTTATATCTGGGTTTCATCGTTAAAAAGGGATCTAAAGTCTAAACTCTTGAGTGGTAGACCTAACAAAAGTGTCAATTTTGCACTCGTTGTGGTATACAATTAATAGTTAATACACCTGTTTCTGAAACGATGGACTATATAGACGGTCGTTTTGGCGTAGAATATCGAATATAATTAGAACAATATTGATTACATAGGGCTATACATAATATAAAAGTTGTACGGAAACAGCACTTGACCGTGGAGTCGTGGACACGGGTGTCAGCAGTCAACGACCAACAATGCGGTCTACAGAGTATATATCACCTCTTAAACAATGAACGCTGATTCAATTGGTCACAGTCTAAATAATACCCAACGCTTCTTAAAAATATATATATTGTCTGCAATTTATTTTTTCTCCGCTTGTTTATTCATTCTGGTTAGCTATAGGTATTTATGTAAATATTTAGGTCCTCAAACCGTGAAGATGAAAAGAATAAAAGTTAAAACTCAGCAGTCAGCACTCAGCACGACTGCAAGTCTGCGCGAGCCACGACAGCCCTGGACCGTGGAGTCATGGACACGGGTGTCAGCAGTCAACGATCAACAATGTGGTCTACAGAGTATATTTCAGCTCTTAAACAATGAACGCTGATTCAACTGGACACATTGTAAATAATGCCCAACGCTGCTTTAGATATATATTGTCTGCACTGACTCTGTACTCTGTACTCTGTCAGTCTGTCACCTTCAGGCTCTAAGGCTGTAAAAGGCGCTATTTCTATTTTCAGAAGAAGGCTATGACAGTTATTATCACTGAAAGCGTTAGCTAGAAGTCCCTTCCAAACTTTATTGCTGGGGTTTGTGTCACGGGTTTTGACCAAATATGGTGGTCGTTTTTAACAGTATCGTATCGCGTTTAAAACGGGACAGCAGGTGGAATGAAAGCGTTGGATCGGACAAAGCAACCCCCCCCCCCACGCCCCCCTCCAAATTTTACGAATCCGGCGAGGACGATTAACGTTAAGAATTTAACGATTGACGTCAACGTTAAGAATTTAACGATTAACGTCCAAACCCCCCCCCCCAACCCGGCGCCTCAGTTCATTAAATAGATATTCAGTTGTGCCGGTTAAATTTTACGAATCCGCCGGGGACGATTAACGCTTAGAATTTAACAATTAACGTACAGAAAGAATTTAATTTAAAACGATTAACGTACACATAGAATAAGTCCAGGAAACATTACTTTTACTAAACGTATGCCACCCATCCGTTTCTTCCCTCCCTTTCTACGCTTTCACGTCCCCACGTGTCGGAGTCATGTTTTATTTACAACAACAATTTCTTCAAAATATGCAAATAGGGTTACAGACTTTAGTCTTTAGTCCGGTCCGTTGTGGTATATTTTTAATCTCTAGAGGGTCTTGAATATGTATTCATATTTATTTTTTATATCTATAAAAATTAAAAATAGCCCTCTAAAATAATACATATTTATAGAATGCTAAATACATATGAAATATTTACCTAATTTTAAAAATATTTGTATTTTTTTATTAAATAGAAATATATCCTCATTCCGCTTAAGGATGTGATTTTTACATATTTAGCCCTCTGAACTTCTGAAGAAGTCTGAGCGGTAGTCATGTTTCTCATTTGTTTAGTTTTTCAAAAAGCAAAACAAATCTCTGTACGACACCCTTTTGTTTTTTTTAAAACAAATATTTATCTAAATATATTATCCAGAGACCAGACTCCAGAGGCAGAGGCCAGAGGGCCATGATAAATATCTGTAGATATGTACATATTTATATTGTCTATTATTCAAATATGTTTGTTTTTTTTTTGCAAAACAATAAAAACATTATGCAAATTTATTATATATCTTTTTTTAAAACAAACAAAACAAACAACAACAAAACAAACATTCTTTCCTTTTTTTTTTTCGTTTGTTTTCTTTAACGAAACAAACATACAAAATAAGGAATATCATAGCCTTCTGAAAATTCAAAATTGAACATTGAACAAACAATATTTTTATAATATATATATATATATATATATATATAAACAGTCGGGGAAACGTCGATACGAGATCATATTTTTCGACCACACCCGAGTTTATGAGCCTGTTTTTTCGTGGGTTGTAAGTGTTGGTCTACTACAGTCCGCAGATTGCAACATGACATCGCACCCGAATCCAAGTATATTGCAAACAATCGAAGATATGCAAGCCGAAACAAAGAAGGTATCTGGATTCCGCCTGGTGTCCCAACCTGCAATCAATTTAGAAGTTGACTCGGATGTCGGTGCCGATCGAAGGGGGAGCGGGTGCAGTGAAGCTGATTCGTTTCGAAGAGATGGGCCGATTTCAGTACAAATGAATACCAAGGGCCCTACAAAACAGAATGACTCAAAACTAGTATGGTATCAAATACGGGAGGCATTGCATCGAGTGAGCAATTCTGGGCGGATTTCTGGTCAAGAATTCACTATAATTAATGGTTGGGGAGGTCTGCTTGCCGTCATTACACATGTTGCTATATTTGCGACGCTATTTGTGCTATCATACCGGGGGACCAAATACTCAGATCCGGCCGCCGATAAGAAGACAGCCATAGCATGCGTAGTATTCTCATGGTTTCTGTGTGTTTTCGAAGTGGTAATGATAGGCGGGTACTGTTTGTTCCGCATGGATCATCCTCTGGTTCGTAGCAGAGGATATATTTATATTGGATTGAGTACCCTGGGGCTGTTCGGAAGTTCGACATTTTTTTGTCTCGACGCTTTGATCGAACTTGGAATCATACAAACAAGTACAATCGTTTATGTTCTTCTGCTAATTCTGGCCGAGTCGTGCGCTATTTTAGTTAGTGGCGCACAGGCAGCGCGGCAGCGGTTGCTGTATATATTATTTGAGGCCAAGACGCAGCCTTCAAAAGGAGTGTATAGGTGGACATATGCAAGTATTTTTTCTTGGATTGTGCTCATCGCAACCACCCTAGCAGTACTTGGGCTGCTTGAGATAGTCAAGTACCACTTAGCAATTGATCTCGTAGTCAATATTGGTGTGTTATGCCCGGCATTTGCCATTCTGAGATACACATACCTGTCAAGAAATGTTGCCCTGGCCTTTAGCGATTGGCAGCGAGCTGTCGCCGTAAGTGTGATCGTTGCCGTCCTATCAGTATCGATATCGATACTGCACGCAACGTTGTTCCACTGTTCGACGCCAAGCAAACTTACATCATATGGGCGTACTTTCACGGTTCTATATGTGATCCAGTTCTCAGTATGCATCTGTACATTAATATTATTTGGCCAAATTGCAGGCGTTGTATACTTCGGGCTATGTAGCGGCCGTGATTTGGATCCTAAGAGTGTTTTTCTCAACAGTCAGCCATTGGGTAAAGCGACTACTGTGTATAGCGCCCAAGGCGGAGTTGAAGGTCGTCTAGCTCGTTCCTCATCTATGATTGAGTCATTTCCTTGTCCAGCCACGTCCTCAGTGACAATAGACTCTTATCTTCTTTCAGCCTTACCAGCGACGACAGATACAAACATTCATCCCGCCGCATCCACAGCGGCAACGAGAATCTAACTAGAAACTCGGGCCATTGGACTTGCACCCGCCTAACTTGAATCCCCAGGTGTTTGATTTGCTGACAGTGTCGAGAGGTTGTGCCACTATAATTGGTCTGACCGTAGTACAAAATTGCCAAATCACAGAGTTAAAATCACACATGACGAAATTGCAGCAGTATATTTCAGAACACCTGCACCTTTGCAATGTGAACACCCACGTTATTAATAGTCTGTGTATGCGCAAATACACTACTCTGATATTCGGAATATTCGATGATAAGTATTAAACAGGTCTTTATTCGAAAAGACTGAAACTATAAAATTGTCCGAGTGATATCCTCTTATGTGAATGTGTACTTACAAGCTTCTGTAGGTCACTATGGAACCTGTTGGAACAAACACAGACCGCAACGAGAATGTGACCTTGTGTTCTTGAATATACATTGAAGTGGACTGTGGTTACATACGCACATATACCACCTATCATAGCCACTAGCATTTCTTGAATGGGGTCAAGTACGGGGCAGTTTGTACCTTCTAGACTTTTAAAACCGAGTACTGAAGGAAAGCTCTAAGAACCTTGTACATACAGATGCATTCGCAACTGAACAGAATCTAATGCAAGCGGGTTGCTTCTTTCTGATTTAGTAAGGGCAATATCATGCGTATACCTATCTATGAGTATTGGTTAACAACCGGAAGGTTGTTTGTTAATCTATTCCTCGTAGATCATCTGTACGTAGCAGGGTATATATTTATTTGTACTACTGCGCTCAATACCCAAAGATAGGAGCGCTAACTAGCACTACTTGTAGCACTCGGATCGGCTTTAGGAGTCATACAAACAAATACAATCGTCCTCGTTCTCCTGCTGGTCGAGGCTGAACGGAAAGCCATTCAGGTCATCTGCGACGCATAGACGACACATCATTGCGTGATGCACATACTATTTGAGGTGAATTCATCGCCTTCGAATGGGTAGTATGGATGTACTCACAGCAATAGCAGTTTCGATTGGCCTCGTGGCCATAGGGTCATAGCGTTAATCGTATCGTTACATTGCTATATATCGTACATAAACATTACACTATGCAATAGACACGTGTGTATTGAGTGACCGATTTTATTTGGTTAATTTGCCAGGGTAGAATATACTTTGTACTCACCAGCAGCTCGGTATTAAATCCCACGTGTGTCGCCTTAAAGAGTCAGTCTGGGGGCGAACTATTGTTGCGTGCTGTGCTAAAGCCGGACCTAGGGGGTGTACAACCCATCATATGCAAACCCAGATACAAAGCTTTAGCCTTCGCCAGGGCTAGTAGAACCACACCTATACTGCACGCCACGATGTGCACATAATGACTGGAAGAAGAAGCCGTAGGCGATCATCTCTGGTGACAAGTATATTATGCGACCGATGGCTTGAATTTGGAAATCATCTCATATACGGCGAAGACAGAGTCGCACTACACTCGCCATGAGGATACCATCTGATTTGTTAACCATACAATGCTGTCGTACACTCACACACACAATTTGTCTCAGATAACAACTAGATAGTGTAATGGACTCCTCAGGCTCGGCTTGTAGAGAACTTTTTTTTTCCCATGGCATTTTAGACTCCGTTGAAGAAGTAATATCGATGGATTCCTTCCCAGATAAACCAAGTGCCGGATCTACGGGTCGCTCGCATTGGCATCACTAAAACAGCATGACGAAAGAAACGCCGCTGCAATGGACCATGACCACATATGAGGGCTAGCAATGGTGCAGTACAGTTTCTATTGAAGGAGGATAGGTAACTATTGAGTACCACAGTCTATATTCTAAGTGCTGTTCGAGATACGAAAAGCTTTGGGATATACGTTGAAGATGATGAGTCCGTCAACATACAAAATACACAACCAAGGAGCCTGAATAAACCAACACCTCATATATATCTACAACCATATATATGTATATGTATATATATATATATATATATATATATATATATATATATATATATATATATATATATACTATACTACTACTACTACTACGTACGTACGTAACG
>NW_014038414.1:0-1224 GCF_001186125.1 Sphaeroforma arctica JP610 | reverse complement strand
CACCACATATATACTACTACTACTACTATATATATATATATATATATATATATATATATATATATATATATATATATATATATATATATATATATATATACTCCTTTGACACTGTCATGAACAGCTACATGCATTAAAACAAGCACAATATATTTGTTGTGTTTTTACAATTCCTCAGGAATATTTACCTCATTTCGCACCGTCACATCGTTTGCGTTCATCATGACAACCCTAAGCTACATATATCGATGCTTGCACATCAGAACAAAATGTGTAACAGTATGCATACTGGCTTACGCTATAATCGCATGTATAAGGCCTGCGCCCCTGACAAACAAATACTCTAGCACGTCTGCCCATTCTCCATGATTATGTACATAATGGTTCTCAATGTGTTTCCGAAGTTGTTCGCATGTATGTATTTTGTAACTCGCATATGTATAAGCATACATACTATATCACGCATAATTCCACTTATCGATGTTGAAACACATATACACAACACGCACATACTTCAACGTGCAGGCTCTCAACAATAACTAGTACATGCATAGCGTGCGTAAGAAAACACTGAACCATAAACGCTCTCTATTGATAACTACACATCTAAAATAAGTACACAGCCCCCCACTTGTCTTATCTTCAATGACTACCCCTGCATACGTCTGCGTGCATCTACAATTCTACAAACTGGTCATCAATATTTGTTCACTCATCCATCATGCATGGATACACACACACACAGGTTCTTGTAGGCCATCCAACAACAGAGCAACACTCTAACGGTTGGTGTGTGCACACCTTGATCAAGTAAAGGTTTGATCCGGTACATACCAGTTCTTACCATGTTGCTGACGTCGGTGTGTGGTTATGATATCACTCCCATATACACTGTTCTATATAACAAGTTCAATATATCCCAGCTAGACGCCGTGTACAAACTTGTACATACAAGTAGTACTCACTAGCCATTCATGGATACGTCTGCATACATAAAAAAGAAATATCAAAATCATCCAACCTTATACGCTAAGTATCATGCATACCTGTTCTCAATTTTTTTCACGTCTATGTTATAACCCGTACGCGGCATTATCTTCATCATCTGACGATCTATCGCCAATACTGAAGTCACTGCACAAATACAACCCGGAAAATTTTAAATGAAGATATGTTACAAATTCATATTGATAATATGTAAATATCATATATGAATATATATAT
>NW_014038415.1:6334-8446 GCF_001186125.1 Sphaeroforma arctica JP610 | reverse complement strand
TATATCGATGTATATATTGCATGTATACATGTTACGTAACACATGTGCAAAAGTACACTGCGTAAGTGCTTACCACGAGCACGCATTGTATATGAATACCACTACGACGATACCACAATGAACACTACATCAACAGATATTTCATCATAGCACGAGTATCGTCTATAGCAATAAACTAGATAGACTAAAGCCTTCCCCTGACACTAGCTACAACGTACACACTCTCACCTCTCTTTCTCACACACACGCACGTACCTTTGGCCTGCAGATAGACCAGAGCCTTCTCAATAAAGATCGGATACGGAACCACGGCATGGGGATTATTGACCTTCGCACCCATCTCCAAATTCACACCGAATAAACGGCTCACATCAACGCTAATGGCGCTGTTCTTTCTGGACTTAACCTTCTTCTCTTTCTTGTCCACCACCGCCAGACTACCTACCTTGTTGTTCTTTAGTAGGTATAGTGTGTACTGTGGTATGTGTAGTAGAGGCATATACAGTTGCAATAAAGGCATAGATGTGTAACAGAGTCGCATACAGTTGTAATAGAGCCACATACAGTCTTTGTTTGAGCGAATGTGTAGGGCACTGCGGTGTACTCTGAAGATACATTGGTAATCAGGTATAGTGTGTACTGTGGCATGTGTATTAGAGACACATACAGTTGAGTGTACAGATGGTCTTTGAGCAAATGTGTGGGGTACTGCGGTGCACTCTGAAGATAGATTGACAATCAAGTATAGGATGAACTGGCGTGTACAATGGAGACACAGTCATGCACATCCATAAACATTGTCTTATACACACCCACTTACATTACCTTATACACACCCACTTACATTGTCTTATACACACCCACTTACATTGTCATATATACACCCACTTGCATTGTCTTATACACACCCACTAACATCGTCTTATACACCCCCACTTACATTGTCTTATCACAACAACTTACAGTGTCTTATCACACCCACTTACATTGTCGTATGCACACCCACTTACATTGTCTTTTACACACCTACTTACTTTGTCTTATGCACACCCAATTACATTGTCATAAATACACCCACTTACATTGTCTTATCACATCCACTTACATTATATTATATACACCCACTTACATTATCTTATACACACCCACTTACATTATCTTATACACACCCACTTACATTGTCTTATCACATCCACTTACATTGTCTTATCACATCCACTTACATTGTCCTTGATGTGTGAATCGCCCATCATTCTGTGATTCTTGATGAACTTGCCGTCTTTGTGATAGTTCGGGTGCGTCGGTGGCTCTTCACCGTCCACTGGGTCGACATTGGGTTTGAATATCCTGTACTGGTCCACTTCTGCAGTACAGCCAACGCCCAACGGTAAACAGTAGAACGTGATGTAACGTATATGAGTGTGAGATGTACGATCCCTTGTAATTCAAGTGGTATAAACGGGGTGTATCGTATATGAGTGTGAGATGTACCATATATTGTAGTTCAAGTGGTACTATGGCAGATATGTATTTTTTGTGTAGACATTCAGAAACTTAAATGCACTTAAACTCAACGTATATGTACATCATGTAATGTACGAGCACACCTGCTGATACCCAGGAATGAGAAAACAAAAATAACGTAAATGTACACGTACATGTATATGTGCATGTATACGTGTACATACCTTACATATATGTACAGTCATACAACTACACGTGAGCATACAGCATTCAGTTATATCATTACAACACCGTCCGAGCTAAGCAGGCATAAACATGTATATATGCATAGTGGTACCGCTATACATTTTCAGTTTTAGGGTTTTAGGGTTTTAGGGTACATACACGTACAGCCGTACAGGTATACGTTGTAGGGTTTTAGGGCTTTAGGGTTCGTACAGGTATACGTGAACATACGTTAGACCTATGCAACACCCAGACATACCTGTCAAGGGTTCGGCAATTAAGTTCAGCACTCGCACTAACACTTCGCCGGCTGTGTCCACTTTTTTAATAAGAAGATTTTTGTGCCACTGCCCCAAAATAGATTGGATGAATGGTGGAGTTGAGATAATGACGGATTCTTTATCATTGACGTAGATGCATATA
>NW_014038415.1:0-2651 GCF_001186125.1 Sphaeroforma arctica JP610 | reverse complement strand
ATATATGTGTGTGTGTGTGTGTGTGTATGTGGTGGGGGAGGGGGGGGGGGTGGGTGAGTGGGTGGGTGTATTCATATGTATTCATGTATATTTTTGTGTATAAAGTGATAAACAAGTATTTAAAAATAAAGATATCGTTGCTGTACGTATGTACATCTCAAGAAAGCACTCTGTGTTTGGCCTGAAATCAGTGGTCCAATCTGATATCAGTCACGTAACTCAATCGATATAGAGATTCAAATTAATAAAATACATACAGGCTGCTTTCATTTCGACTGGTTATGAAAGTATTACTCTCTCGTTGGTCGCGATATATCGTTTGAGCCAAGACAGTTGGGTGATCGAAGGCCTTACACTAAGCTTTGCTGAGAAACAAAACCACAAGGTATTCGATTGTAGCAGTGGCAAGTGTTGAGTTTTAAATGGGTTCAATCGCTAATTCAGTCCGAATATGTCACTGCTTCCGCGTCATCTATATATGCATATATCTATATACATTATATATATATATATATGTACATATATATGTATGTATGCTGTAACAACCCTTTCTTTCGCTTGTGTATACCTCCGAAGTTAATTGACAACACAAGCTTTCTATGTGTAATCCACAGGGAGGGGAAAGCACAAGCGTAGCGTAGCGTAGCGTAGCGTAGCGTAGCGATCCGAGAAATGTTGTGTACTAAATAACTAAAAAATAAATACACGAAAGTACGTTAGAACAACCCCGCTGAGCTCTCTGAGTTCTCGGAGCCGAAACTGATTTGAATTTCATCCAATGGTAGCCTTACATGACTCATATCTATGGCGGTTTAGTGTCATCGAAAATTTCATTTGCCTGATTCGGCGATTTCAGTTTGTGCCTGCATGATGTAAAATGAATATGTGTGTACAACTGTAGATGTATGTCTATATGAAAGGAGAAGATCTCTGTATTTATAGCGTATTTCAAAAATTATGTACAGCGACAAACAGCAACTAGTATATCAACAGTATGTACCTATAGCGGATACCAGTGACTGTGCTTCGATAATATTGATGAGAAATTATGCATACATGTTTAACGTACGGCAGTTGTCATCTCCAGAGTTGAGCTATTCTGTATATATAATATATATCTTTTTCGCGTGAATATAAGGCATTAGGATTATCTCTGCTGTTCCAGTGAATGCAGATTGCAATAGAAATCTGGATTCTGAAACGAGCGTGTTCGCTATAAAAAATGTCGACTAAATATACATATTTGAAATACATTTACAGACAGATATGCAAAAGTTCATATATGGAGGCATATTGTACGCCAGGTATTTTTTATCGAAAGGATCGATTATCGCATGAATTCGGCCTCAAATTTCCATGCACCAATCAACTGAGTGATATCAAAACTCCACTGCAGTCCTGTTCGCGTCAGCAGTACGGATGCGTTACAGCTTGCGATACCCGACAAAAGCGCACAGAGAAGTATGATGAATGGGAACTACTTTATTTAAGTAGGATTTCTCCTGTTTAGGCTGTTTTGTACCCATCATTTGTAGAAAGCATTGAACATTAAAACATAAAACCAGTAAAACGTTTTTTCAAAAATATGAGGTAAACTGCTCACTCTCGAGAGTCGAGATAGCACCCGGTTGAAATCCCGATGATGCTATTTACATAAAACGGTTAACTCTTAACGCAAGCCCGTTTAACGAGAAACGAACTGAGGTAGGGTTTCTCTGGCAGACATTTTCGACAAGAACACAAGTAGGGTTTTGAGCTATGATTCTATTTATAGAATAGGCAACCTTCTATATATTACTCTATAAAATGGGTCCTATTGCCAAAATCAAACGCCCACTGTATGAACTAAAATATTTTTAATAATACATATTCATAAAGGCGAGCTACCTTCCAGCATCCGACTTATTCGAACTAACTGTGCGTGTATCTGCTGCGTTGTTAGTTGTTTCCGTTACCATGGCCACCCCCAAGAATGGTTCACGAGTGCTTATGCGCTTCAGTGAATGGATAGGTCGCAAAATTACGCATGTATGTGAGTACATCGCACTCCATGTATCTACCCCACCTATCTATGTGAACTTCCTCACTAGAGATATATATTCTAGTGTACAAGTATATATATATATATATCTGTACTTGGGTAATACAGATTTGTGTTCGTGTAAATATTTCCTGCATATGTGATTATGAATTAGTGTACATGTGCACGTTTCCTTGTACTTGACACATTAAAATACTCGTGGAGTATGAATTTCCCCCAGTTGTGATGCGTGAGTTCTTCCCTACAGATGAGTATATGTACAAACTTCACTTCAGATAGGCATATGAACAAACTCTACTACAGACACGTATATATAGGAATTTTACTACAGATATGCATATGCACAAATGGGGGAACGAATCCACTCTAAATTATGTAGCTACAAGCTGAAGCATACAGTGCGAAATTATATATTGTGGAATAAATGTATACACATCTTGTGGGAGTATGCATATGTTTTAAAGTATGTAGGTTTATTAGTATATCGTCGTCGTATAAAGTGCTTGCGATTTTAATATGTATTTTATATATATATATATATATGTGTGTGTGTGTGTGTGTGTGTGTGTGTGTGTGTGTGTGTGTGTGTGTTGTATATATATATATATAT
>NW_014038416.1:5755-8450 GCF_001186125.1 Sphaeroforma arctica JP610 | reverse complement strand
ATAATATATATATATATATATATATATATATATATATATAGATCTATATATATATATATATATATATAGATATATATATATATATATATATATATAGATATATATATATATATATATATATATAGATATATATATATATATATATATATATGAAATATGCTATATTTTAGAAATATGCCATTTGTACAATATACATGTTCACGAAATATATGAAATAATATAGTATATGAAATAAAATATATATGCGATATTTTATTACATCAGCTATAAATCAGCTACTATACACCTGTGCAATTTCTTTAATATAGCTTCAAACTACAGCCACTCTGCCTATATAATTATTCTAATATAAATACAAAATACAGCCAATGCATATATAAATCATTTGATAGAACTGCAAAATACAGGCTATATGCGTACACAATTCTTATAATACAGCCGTGAAATACTATATTTTATATTTCGTAAATATATATATATATATATATATAGAAATTATAGCACATTTCATAAATATGGCATATTTTAGAAATATGACATATTTATGGCATATTTCAATTTTTTTATACTAAATATTATTATTTTGCCATATTTCTGAAATCAACGCGCGTATTACATATTTTTTTCTTCCAAATTTCACATCATATTTCATATTTTATATTTAACGTTTTCAGTGAATATTCAATATTTTAAAAAGTAATAATATGCCAATTTTTCGCCATATTTATTATCGAAAAATATGTGCTCCTCGGTCAGGTCTACACTCTACTCTACAGTCTACATTCTACAGTCTACACTATTTACCTACATATCTCACATCCCCCCAGAGAGTCCAAGACTCCAAGACTACCTGCTCGGTGCTCTCACGACTCATAGCTACAGGTTTCACTCTCGCCGTCTCACTCTTTTCACTCTCTCTTGTGATTTCGTATTTTTAATTTTTATCACATCTATTTATAGTTTTTTATTTAAAAACAAAATGAATGTTTTCTATTATTGTTTTAAAATAAACAAAATATGTGAGCTTTTAGTCATATTGGCTATGTATTTCTAAACACAAAAAACCATATCATAGACGCAATTTCATTGGTGTAAAGATCACTTCTATTGGGATTTTTTGGAGGCCTTTTAGAATTTGGGTCCATAACAGGATCAGTGGGCCGGTCGAAAAATGGGCAAAAAGCGGACTGACAATTTCTTCAAAGATGTATTTGTAAGTATTTACAAGGTGGACTTATCAGCTTACTATAGTGTTGCGTAAAATTATCGTGTCGAGATTTCGCCTTCACATAAAAGACCAAGCTAAATAATTACAAAAATAATAAGGTCGGCTTATTATATAGGGCACATGATGGGAATTTCAGGCGATGAATATAACAATGGTAAAGATGTGAAGCGAACTGACAAAATTTCTTCAAAGATGTTAATAGGATGTACATAGTGGACTTGTCAGCTTACTACAGTATTGTGTAACCATCGTGTCGAGATTTCGCCTTCACAAAGACCAAGCTAAACAATTACAAAAATAACAAGGTCGGCCTAATAATGGAAATTTCAGGCGATGGATATAACAATGGGAACGATGTGAAGTGGGCTATATTTTCAAATATAGGAACTACTCGATTTTATTTATATTAATTTAAAATAAACAAACAATACAATTGTATCAAACCAAACTCTATAGCTTCCCCTTGTTGTGATGAAACCTTTGAATCCTATTTGTATAGCTTTTCTGGAGAGTAAATTAAAAAAACTATTCAATTGATGTAAAATCCCCTGTACGATAAATCACTATTTCATCTGGTTCCAGCCACATCTGAACAGCGCACTCGTCGTGTCTCTACTCGTTTACTCATCCTTTCCTTCTTTCTTACTGACTGTTTCTGTATTGATAGGGTCATCAGTGGGGTCCGTGCCCATTAAGATGGTTTGCATCTCCTTAATCTTCTCGGTATCCTCTGGATCCACCTCGAGTGTGTCAAATTGGATCTTGCTCGTCAGCCTTTGTACTTTCTAGTAGGTATAAAGACATCGACTTTGATAAGTATTATTGCTGCGATCAAGGGTTGACATAGGTGATAACATACAATAGGGCGACACAGTGGCAATAGCCACTGAAGCAGACATAAGAAATAGTGGAATAGCCATCGATATTGATGCTATGGTCAACAGGCAAACAAGACAGCATAAGTAAATACGAAACACAAACATCAGTAGTCCGATAAAATGAGCCAAATAAAAACTAAAAACAAATAATATATGAATGTTTACGATCAAGTATATTTCACTGCCAATATTCATCGATATATGGTCGACAACGCAGACAAGTAATACTAAACGCACACAAGGCTACAACACATAAAACCGCGTCACAGCATAGGTTAACCAAGAAACTTAATACACGATTATATATTACAACACAACCCCAACAAATATGCCCCAATAGTGTACAAGTATGTTTTCCATGAGAAAAATACACAATCGGATGACACACGGAAGGACGTTACGTGGTTGTAGAAAACAGGACACTAAATAAACCAATTACGCACATGCGTTTTTACTTTATCCGGTAGTCCGCTAAATATATATGTACACACAGTCAAGTATTACAGAACTGCTTGCATGTAGTTACAACCGTACTTAAATACACAAATATATGTAACTATACACATGCACACAAACACACACAATATAT
>NW_014038416.1:1517-5735 GCF_001186125.1 Sphaeroforma arctica JP610 | reverse complement strand
CACACAACACACACAATATATATATATATATATATATATATAGAGATTCAATATATATGCACACACGCGCGCGCGCAGTATCGGAAAAGAGGTAGATACACACATAAACATATATATATATATATGCATATATTCGATATACATACATACATATACACATAAAAATGTATACGCATACATGCATACATAACACATACACGCATACATTACACAAACATGCATAAATAATAATAACGAAAATAAAAATATAAACATACATACAATTACATATCTACATACCTGTCCTTTGTTAGCCATGATCTCCTCGATATTCCTGCCCTCAACATCCGCGAACCAACCTAAGTTGTCCGCTATCAAGTGCCTATTCGAGCACCCAGGACAGGTAATAATCACCACCCCCTTCTCATACGAGTGCTTGCTGAAGTCCTTGGTAACGCGCTCCTTACACTGACCACAGGTAAACTGTATCTGTAACCGTGCTTCTATTTTACCCAGGGATTGTGCCGACCCCTCTCCCACACTAACAGCTGTTCCCGATCTATCATTGGCTTTACAATACCACCTTTTCCCATTACCATACGAGCCGGCATACAGACCCTGAGGCATGGACATGTTCGACTTCAATGCGGTTGACGCATGGTATTGTGTGAGTATTTCGAAAGACCCTCCTACACGTCTGCAGGGACCTCTGTTTTCGAGTATGAGTTCGCGCACTCGGGGTTTAGCATTTTTAAACTTCTGTGCATTATGATACAGCATTTGTGATACCGTTTGACGTTTATTTGCCATGGTAGGTGTGGGAGCTACGGGAGTTGCACCGCGACAAATACCAGGGGTAGTCGCGAACGTGGATAAGTTCAGTGTATGAGACTGCCAAATCCTTTCAGGGATCGGGCTCAACTCCTGTACGTGGCATCGGGGCGAGGACTTGCTAGCACTTTGACGTACTAGTGGGCCTACCTGCTGTCTGAGCACGTTTGTGAAGAGCATTTTTATTTAGTACGTTCTACTCAGCGGCAAGTCTGAATATTTTCTAATTGCATGTATAGATGCTTACTATTGAACCGTCTAATGTTACAATACAGCGATTATGCTAGCGAGGGATTTTGCACACTAACGAGTTCATTGACCATTTCTCAACCTAACGCTGTTCATATCGCATGTGTTGTTGTATACGCTTTGGGGGGTATTCGGCAAAATATATAAACTTTTTTAACAGGGGTTTTTTATAAACATATATAAAAAAAGTACTATTCCCGTGACTAAATATCACTTTTCTCTCTTCTCCAATCGGTTTGTGGCAAAAATTAATGCCGTAGAATACTGAATATTCAACAATACATAGTTCACTCATTGTCTTGTTCAGTTTTTCTTCATAGCTGTCTGTCCTTTTTTATTTTAGGGCATACATGGCCCTCCAACAAAAATAGAAATAAATACAATGAGTCATATTTACTATTTAGAGATGCTGCCCTCTCTAATATTTTTTAGTAAGAATAAATAGTAGGGGAGGGCGGAGGCCCGGGACTCCGTGAGGCGGGAGGAGGGGAGGATATACCCTTTTATTTATCTATTCTGTTTTGTTTTTATATAAAAAAGAAACAACATTATTTATCGAGACTTTTCCATGGTCTTCAATTTTCAAATTTCAACAATAAAATATGTGTGGAGCATTTCTATTTTCTTCTGTTTCTTCATTTTCTTCTTCTGATATTTAGACCAGTACGCAGTGATTTTCAGGTAGTGTGCCTAAAAGTATGAATGAGGAATCAGTAAAGCATTGTCCACTTTTGAGTGGGCATTTATTTTTATCCGGTACCATGGGTCCGTCGTGGCCATTGGCCAACAAGCAAAAGCAAAAAACCAATACAAAATCTGTTTTACAATTTTACAGCAATAGTGAATAGAACACAGCGGTTGATCTTGAAATATTTATCAACTATCTGATCCTCTTTTGGACAGAGCTTCCCAGAATCCCAGTTCCCACATATAAAATAAAACAAATTTTGAATAGACAAAATTCTACACAGATCCAGCTATTTGTGATATTTCGTGTAGTATAAAGCGATTGGGTCACATCGGTTCAAAATTTCAATGTCGGTTGTATATTCAATATTGTTCGTAGTTGTTACCACCTTTAGCGGTTTAGCCACATGTGAACATCGTGATCGTGTTGTAACGGGTACACTACTAGTACTAGAGAGAGCAGTCTAGCTCTGGAATTCGGGATAGAAACGGTGCACCAATATCAATGCATACAGTGATTTCAAGTGCTCTTCTCATTCCCTAATATCAAGTGACAGATATCAGATATGTAGCGATTGGGTTCCAGCGCCCAGCGCCCAGTGCCCAGCGGTTCAATATCTATTTATGTTTGTATTTTATAATATTGTTTATATAAAGCCACCTGTGCTGTAGGTGAGCGAGCATTGTCGTGATCATGTTTTGCAATGGGTCCAGCTGTATATTGTAATTTTGGGTTGAACTAGAAACGGCAATTTAAGACTGGGTTACATACGAATATTTCAAATGCTTTTCTCATTTCTTAGCAATAACAGATACCGTGGGGATTGGGTCCCAGGCTCCTAGCGGTTCAATATATATGTTCCTATATTGTTTTTTTAATTACCACCTAAGTGTGCAAGCATTGTCGTGATCACGTTTTGTATTGGGTTCAGCTGGATGTTGGAATTCCGGGTAGAAGCGGTGTTTAGATATGTTACGAATGACGATTTCAAACGCTCTTCTATTTCACTTGTGTCACTTACAGCCTGCAGGTAATTTGTGTTTGTTTTTTCAAATTTTATATATTGCTTCCAATATATCAAATTTTGGCAGACTAACACTTGATATTATCTATGCTGCTCGTATCTCTTCTATTGAGAATCTGGAATCGATACCAGATTTATTTACAGGCATAATCGTACGATGCAGCTTAGCTATACTGTCTGCAGGATGCAAATTTACACTGATATTCGGATTTAGTACAATATGAATACAAAATGATTAACAAAGTAAACATGACAGTCACTATAATTAAACGTGTATTGCGTTCAGTTCGACAGTATAACTACTCAGTGTTATTTCCACGAGCACTGTATACGATCGTTTGGGTGCACTGAGTATATACTCCGCTTGTCAGTATAGCTGCTCGGACGCACACTGCATAATACTACATAAAACTAGCCATGTTTAGAATAATAAATACGATTTTGTATGAATACTGAATCTGCACGCAAGCTCGCCAGTATAACTTCTTGGACTTATAATTATGTCTGGAAATACTGTATACGACAGTACATGAATACTGACTTTGTATTAAAGCCCGATATTATAGCATATCTTCTCGGACAAATACTGCGCAAGACTTGCTATTTCTAAAATATATTGCTGTTTTTTTACTGTGTATAAATACTGAACCTGTACGCAAGCTAGCCAGTATAACTGCTTGGATATAAACTGCACAAAATGTACTATGACTAGAAATACTGAAATACTGGATAGGACTGTACATGAATACTGATATGTTTACTTAAGCCCATCAGCAGTCAGCATATCTATTCGGGCATATACTTTAGACATTCAGAAGGCTTTGGAATACTGCATGAAAATCACCTTTTTTCTTCTTCAAATACAATACTGCTTTCGACTGTGTATGAATATTGAATATGGACACAAGTTCGCCAGTATCACTGCTTGGACAAATATTGCATAAAACGTACTCCGTCTACAAATACTGTACACGATTGTAAATAAATACTGAATCTGTACTGAAGCCCGTCAGCATATCTACTCTGCAAGTACTGCATAAAACTTCCTATGTTTTAAAATACAACACTGATGTCGACTGTGTGTATCCACTGTACCAATATGCCGAACATACATAAAGGCCTAAAATACTAAAGTTACAAGTCGACGTGGCTGTAGCAGTGAAGAATGCACTGATGATGCTTATACTTTACGCGACTGTGTATGAATACTGTACGATTATGCCGAACATACGTAGGGGCCTAAAATACTAAAGTTACAAGTCGACGTGGCTGTTGCAATGAAGAATGCACTGATGCTTATACTTTATGCGACTGTGTATGAATACTGTACGATTATACCGAACATACGTAAAGGCCTAAAATACTAAAGTTACAAGTCGACGTGACTGTTGCAGTGAAGGATACACTGATGCTTACACTTTATGTGACTGTGTATGAATACTGTACG
>NW_014038416.1:0-1452 GCF_001186125.1 Sphaeroforma arctica JP610 | reverse complement strand
ACAACGACTAAAAATACTAAAATTACAAGTCGACGTGACTAATGCAGTGAAGGATGCATTAATGCTTATACTGCATGCGACTGTGTATGGATACTGTACGATTATTCGGAACAAACGCAAAGGGCAAAATTACTAAGGTTACAAGTAGACGTGACCGATGCAGCTAAGGATGCATTAATGCTTATACTGAATGTGACTGTGTATGAATATTGTACGACCATGCTGAATATACGCAAACACCTAAACACTCCAGTTACAAGTTGACGAGACCGATGCAGTGAAGCATGCATTAATGCTTATACTGTGGTATGAATACTGTACGACTATGCAGTTGACATTGACTGATGCGGTGAAGGATGTACTGTTAATCGAATATAGCCGCTGATGCAGTGATGCGTCATGTGGGTTGTTGATTTTGAGATTCTCAGATTTTGTTCTTTCCTTCTAAAAAAATAAGAATCAATATGGATAAACAAATCACTCCAGTTATTTATATATATGTTGTACACTAATAAGAATCGAGCTCGCCTAGAAACATTTCCAATGCGTACTCGCAAATCGCAACAAATTTTACGAAGCTACTGTACACCAATTAAAATAGCTCAATGTTAAACGATGTGCTCCTAAAAGCCTATCGCTAGGCATTATGCTATATTGTTGGTGCCATTACACCGATTAAACTGTTACAGGCTGGAAGGATATTAAAAAGGGGTTGTAAAGCAACAACATTACGATGCGACCTATCAATCGATCGTTCGCATTTATTCGGTTTATCTTATGCTCGTCATTAGCGGACCATGTATAATATAGTATATATCTGATCTCATTGTAGTACGTGTAGGGAGTCGCCATACGCAGATCATATTCATACAAATATGTTTGTGTATGTAGATTGATCGCGCAGATTTCACATCAAGCTTTACAGAAACGTTGTTGCAGTTACAAACGAGGTGGTTACAGTACTAAGTGCACGTGATTATCATTCCACGTAGATCGTTTAAGCCTAGCACCGTCATAGAGCGTGTTCATTTCTTTGGACCTCGAGTGTATTGAAAAAAATCAATCAATACCACTTGGATATACGAACCAGGTCGGTTTTAATAGTCAAATATGGTATGCATCGATGTATCCCGATTGAGGAGGATATCAGCACTTGTGCTCTTATCGGCATCGCAGACATGTAACGGTCAATGGTTCGCTGAGGTAACTGTGGGAACAGCCGACAGCCAGTATCAGTGCGGAGGTATTTCCATTCGAGAATAATAATCCAGCTAGTGACCGATCAGTTTGTTTGTATATAAGTGACCATTTACTTGTTTTCAGCGCGAATGTAGATTTATATACGATAGCAGTATAAATCATCGTAGATAAGAGTCTATAGTAATGTATCAATTAAATGCTTACACACGCACACACGCACACAATCACACACACACCACACACACACACAAC
>NW_014038417.1:0-8462 GCF_001186125.1 Sphaeroforma arctica JP610 | reverse complement strand
TACTACCACACACACACACACACACACACACACACACACACACACACACACATATATATATATATATATATATACATACATACATATACATCTACATATTAATACATCCTGATGTTTTTATATTTATTGATGACATTTTCACCAAAATAAATGGTTTTGCACGTTTGCACGTTTGCGCTGGCACGTGAAAATTTGCACAAACATACGACTCTCGATATATTGTTTGAATTCGTTTCATGGTCAAGAGCGAAGGCCAGTCTATTCTACATAGAAGTTCTACAAGTTCGATGAAATATCACTGCTCCCAACTTACCTGGTTATATGCGGCGAACGAGCACTGCCTCTCTGGTTCATTACAAGTACTAGTTCATTCACGTCTGTTCGCAATATGTATTGTCGAATACTATACTACAATGTACTTACTTACATATAAATATCTATATTGAAATACGTACATCTATATTGCAATTTTTGTCAAAGAAATGTATTTATTTTACCTCGCAATAATTTGGTGGTTATGTAGCGACACCAAAGCGCTGCACAGTTCGGTACTTTATTATTTCGACAACCAAATCTTCTATGCATATTGAGATAGGAGCGTATAGTATTTATAACTATGTGCCTGAAGAATATGTATAAGCACCAACAACATCGTTTGATTTTAACACGCGGTTATGAAGCGACCTTTATTTATACCATATTGTGTAAATCATTCATTTTTCTGACCAGGCTAGTGACCAGTATGTCAGGTCTTAACGGCGCGGGTTTATCTCGTTACAATTGATCGGCACCGACGCATCACCAGTATATATATTTCTCGGGTGCTCGACTATCTGAAAAGCGTCTCACTGTCATCACCAATGACATCGTTATGCCGTCCCTATAAGCACGGAGACACAAAGTGCAAATCCAGATTTCAATGATTAAGTCCCACGTGTGTCTAGTGCCCGCCATCAAATTCATGATAGTAGCTAGTACCGTCACCGCAATCAGCTGGAGTCAACAGTTCAACAATTTTTATATACTGTTCGCTGTTTTAATAAAAAGCAAAAACTATGCATAAAAAATCACGACTTATACAAAACCACACACAAGATATCAAAACAACCTACCAGTATGCCCGCGAAGTACATGCGAGCGTCAAATACTGGGATCTCAAGATGGTCCCCTGGCTACGTTATTAGTTATTAATATACTGGCACAACGGCATGTTTCATTTCCTTATCGTTTATCAACCTTCGTTCTTTAAATCAGGATCTATATCAGTAGTCAACCAGGCATTGAAGGGTTGCTATGTACCAGGAAACCAACATGTAAAGTGTGCTAATCGCACCTAGTGAGATTTATTGAATATGTACTGCATATTTACAGAAAATTATTGGCGCTACTTACAGAATATTGCTAAACAACTATTTAACCTTGGACGATGGTTTGAACATCCTCGTGAACATATTACTTTTCTTTTTCTTCGCTTCAGGAGAAATATCTGAGTCCAGAAATGTTACACTATCTGATCCTTGCTTCTTCCTGAGATGTGCCTTGAGCGTTTTCTTTGTTTTCACTATTTCTTTGAAGTCCTTCTCGGGAAGGTCTGCAGGGTTGATAGTGCGCCTTATCGAAGTCATAGCCAGTTTATCTCCAGCCGCATTACACATTATCGAAGCCAAGAAAGAGTATGCATCCATCCATGCGCTTGCACATTCAGGTTTATCCTCGTCGTCGGGTATACGCGGAGCTAAGGCCATGACTAGAGCTCTGCCAGCTGTAACATACATATTTGAAGTAACACCATACTTGGCGTGTCTCTGTCCCAGTAGTTCCACATCACCTTTTATAGTAGCCAAAGAGTCTATATGATTCACAACTATATCGAGCATACCGACCAAAGCTTTCCCTTGATTTGCCATACCCCCTTTGAACATAGATTTGGTAGAGGGTGCAAGATCGAACAGATGCGAGTAGAAATCCATAACAAATCTCAGTGCTCTAAACTCGGTAGGCTTCCCGCCTTGTGAAGCTTCCTTCCAAGAGCTCTTGATCATCTCGCATTGTCTCGGTGTCAGCGACATGACTCCAGTACTTTTAATTACGTACGCCTCGATCTAATTGTATATTTTCGCAACTGCTTAGTGCTTATCCAAATATGCCTGTAGATTGAACTCGCCTGTGAAAATAGCAGTGACTAAGTTTTTCTTTAGCCAAATGTGGGTTGGGAAATGTGGTATATTCAGGCTATGTCTTAAAAAACACGTTTGTCTCGCTTGTTGTGGGTGGACGATGTGGAGTGTTATCACTGTTATAACACAATGATGTCGTGGTGAGCACAGTTTTATACAAACTCACACATAGCCTTCTAAATTAGATAACTCGCTCGCATTTTTTTTAATCAATGTATGTATATTATTATTTAAAATTACCGACTTATTTGTTTGCCTTACATATTTACATATTGATAAAAAAAAACCAGGTCTCTTGCTTTGCTTTTTTTTATTCTCTTTTGTTTTTAAAAAACAGGTCAGGGGCCTCAGGGCTCAGGGCTCAGGGCTCAGGGCTCAGGGCTCAGGGCTCAGGGCTCAGGATCAGGAGTGTACAAAAGTCAAAACTAGTGCAGCTTTATAGTTTTTAGTGTTTTACAGATGCGTTGTCTACTCTACATCATGATGGTGGAGCAAGTGATTGAAAACAAACAAACAAATATTTATAATTCTAGGAGAGTATATTACTCTAATTTTCAAAGAATTGGTTTGTTCCGCGTCCTTCACAAGTCTTCAAGATGGGGGGTTTTTTTTTAAGAAAAACGTAGCATCTTTGTCCTGTGGTATTTAAACATCACACCATTTAAAAATCATTTAGGCCTTTTCTTGCCCTTCTTGTGTTAGAGCCCTCGGGCCTGGGCGGCTGCCGGCTGGGCATGGATAATGAAATTCCAAAAGTCCGTCCTTGGACTCCTAGAGTCTGGACTCCTGGAGTCCTGGGCTCATGAAGTAACTGGGGGTTTTAAATTTTGTGGGCAGGTGTTATTAGACTGAAGGCGAAGCCCTGTAGCTGTCAGCCATATTTAAAAATAAATAAATATTCACCGTCGCAGTCTAAAATAACTGCTCGTGAAATATATTTTTTTAGTCACAGAGGCCTGTGGCTCTCATGGCCCCCTATGGCCTATGGCCTATGGCCCTAAACTATCATAAAGTATATAGCCAGGCCGTTTGGTAGCCCACAGACTGCGGCCCGCCACAGGTCTCAGGTCTGTCTAGACAGTTGACTCTCGAGGCCAGTCCTACGCCCGGTGGGCTGTGGTCATGTGGTCCTGTGGCCTGTGCCGGGTGCCCTGTGGCAGTGTGACTTTAAAATACAAAAAAATACACACATTTTATCCTTTTTAAATTGATTTTTTATTTAAAAGATTTGTATTTGTTTTTAAAGAAAGCTTGAGACTTGATAAATAGGCGTCAGGCGACAGTATGTCAGTCAGTCAGTTTGTCAGTGTGACTGTGTACTATGTAGTGTGTAGTGGGTGACACTGGCTGTGAGCACCGCGACGGCTTTGACAGTCGCGACAGGTGCGACTCGCGACTCGACAGTTTGAATTGACAGACTTGGTACTTGAGTCTTGACAAGAAGTTGTCGCGAAGGAGTCAAGGACAGTATAAATTAAAAAAACAACAACAACAATGTAAATACCGAGATCCGAGGATATGTACAATTGTATTTTTTTGAATACATACTGAAAGATTACATACATATGTACTGTATTTACTAATTTTCTGAGAGTCTGAAGAGTCCTGAGAGTAGGGTGAACTAAAAAGATTGTCTTTATACGGCATTGGTGACAATAAAATTATTAACCACCTCAGGCCCAGTTTTTTACCAGTCTCATACTTGTTTACTTTGCTCTCTAAAGATGTAATTAGCGTGATTTTAGCCCATTTATTGACTTGTATTAGTTCTTTGTCGACCTCAGAGGAGAGGTCGACGTATGTTAGACACGAATAGTATCAACTGTAAAACCAGGGGCGAATCCGAAGCAATAGCTAAGGCAGAGGACGCCTTTATACATGTGTAACTGCTAACATATGTCAGACCTAACATAAGTGCAACAAATGGGTTGTATCCGCGGTACAATATCTAACATTTAAGTAGAGCGCTTTCAGCCGACAGATAAACAAACCGGCAGAAAATACGACACATCTCACAAGTGCTTAAAATCACGCCAATTACATTTTAAATACACCTATATTTAAGCAAATTAAACTCGAGAAAGTAATAGTATGAGACTGGTAGGAAACTGGGCCTGAGATGGTTAATAATTGTATTGTCACCAGTGCCGTATAAAGGCATTCCTTGTTCCCTGTTTTGATTTAAAAAAATAATAATCTTTTCTGTCCAGTCATTTACGCTTGTCGGTTGTCCCGAGTCATGAGTTCTGGACTCGTCCTGCCGTAGAAAATTAGAAATGTGTACATAACTGGTCTACTCTCTCGTATGATAGATTGATAGTACGGTACAGTGTACTGAGTACACTCTCTATGTAGTAGTAGAGGAATTAGGCCTTGCAATTTTGAACTCCTGCCTCCTGGGCCTTGGGACCTGGCTGGGACCTGAACAGTGAACTCCTGGGGCCATGCCGCCCCGGAGGCTGGGGGCCTGGCCGCCTGGGCCTTGTAAAAAGTAAAAACAGCTTTGGTATTTCGCACTTAAGACTCTTTGAAGTAAAAAATAATACGGAGTACGTACTCCTACTCATTAGGATACTATTTAAAAAAAAGAAAAGGTATCTGAGTGACTGAGTGTCTGTCGTCTGAGTGTCTGAGCCTCTGAGCCTCGACTGAAAGTCTGACTCTGAGTCTGAGTTTAAAAAAAAAACTTGTATTTTTTTTCATCTCAAAGACAGATCCCTTGTTTAAAAAAAAATAATAATACCAGTTTTGGTTGTTTTGGTTTGTTTTTGGATAGTTTTCAAAAAAAGAAAAAAAAGAAAGCCCCACATGGCAACTAACAGTTAACAGTTAAAAGTATTTACTCTCAGCTGTCAGCACTCAGCACTTCAGGAGTAAATAACGGCACACTGACACGAGTCACAAGAAGACACACGAAGACACGAACTCACGAGACTGTGCCCTGTGTGCAGTGTACACTGAAGGTCACACTCACAAGTCACAACTAACAACGAGTCACAATAGTACGACTCACGACTGTCATGATTCTGGATTCAACACAGTGAACAGTCACACCGGTGAGGGTTGAAACTGCCACTGTCTCACTGACACTGTGACTGTATAATTTGTTACACACGACATCCGACACTGTCCGACAGTGTCCAACACACTGTAACGACTGCACTGCGCACTGCACAGTACTGAGTACACACTGCACAGTGCACACAGCAGAGTGTAGTCTAAATATATTATATAAACAAACAGTTATAATTTTTGACAGTTATACACAGCCACATACAACTTCACAAGAAGTCTCACGGCCCATGAAACCGGCTCAAAGTCACAAGACAAGAGAGAAGTGAGACAGAGGGAATGTTTTTTTAAATTTCAAGACTATCTACAGCGAATGAAAAGTGAGGGGCGAGTCCGTAGAGCGTATAGGTTTTTTATTTTAGAACAAGGCTATGTATGGGAAGTGAATACAGTCATACCTCTTATATGTCCGCCTCTTTAAGGTGTCTACCTCTTTATATGTCCAATTTCTATTTTGGCCAACCCCCTATATATGAGTCAGGTCTTTTTAGACCGGTCCTACAGTCTGCTCTTGGACGTCCGACTATTAATATCACTGATTGGAACTGAGCTAATCAGGAGCTAATTGCTCTTTTTAAAATTTGTGTTGTTCATCATAGTGCTCCGGTCATCCGGTCACTGCGGTCAGACTGTCAGAGGGTCGGTGAGACTTAGACTCAGGGGTCATTCGGATATTTATCTTTTTAAAAAAAAAGTTTTTACAAGTGTGAATATTTCACCTTTCACCTTAGCTTGGCGGTAGCTTTAACTATAATACATACTACAATAGATCCTGATGGGAGACACTTCTAGTGGTGAACGCTGTTGTGCGAAAGGATGCACTACAAAGCACCCAGTGGGTGGTGTATATAAATGTGCTGGTTGCGATCGAAGTATGCATGCCTTTTGTGGCGTGCATCTTGGTGAGGGGTATGGCTCAAATTCAATCGGTTACTGCCTGTCTACAGATAAATGCCAGCCACCGGATGACTTGTGGGAAGCCTGGTTTCACTAATAACAGACAGACAGAGCCAGACGAATTGACACAAAACGCACCTAAAACGATAGATAAGCTCACTTTGGTAAGAAGAAGAAAACATGTATTATCAAATGTGAGCTCCAATACAACAAAAAGAATCAATCGAATAAAAAAAGTTAAAGGTGTCGTCGTGCGTACAATCCAGAAATCGGGATACAGCTTAGATCTATCATGGAAAGACAGCTATCGTAAGGATTTAGTTAAGGAGGCCGTGCGGGTAGCGCATGCATCATTCGGCGTCAGTATCAAAACAGCAAGAAGGTTCATGGAGTCTGGAGAGAACATACTTAGTCAGTCTTATGAGGTGCATGCAAAAAAGAAATATCGAGAAAGGAGAGGAACACATGACGAGTTCGAGAAGCGTTTGATTGAGTGGGTCGGTAAATAAGGTTTAGAGAAGCTGGTTTTAGTGTAAGTCACGGCTTGATCGTCACGAAAGGGGTATTTAATGAGAGCGCCTAGAATACCTCCTGGTGTGACCCATACTCCCATAGGTTGGACCCCGAACCTGATGGTATGAAACTGACCCAGATTTGTCTTACCTCTTTATATGTCCAAATATTTGCCAATCCCGGGAACTGGACATATAAAGAGGCATGACTGTACTCAATACTAAAAAGACAAAAGTAACGGGCAGACATTACAATTTTATACAAAAACCTCGACATGAGATGGGATACCACAAACAACATTTTTTTAGCGCCATTCTTCACGTACTCTTCCTGAGATTTCGAGAAGTCAGCCACAAATGTTACTAATTAGGTATAAAGAAACTCCAAATGTGTATGGGAGTATATTTTGTTAAAAAAACCAAAATACTAAATGTTTTTTTTATAGAAAAAAGCATCAAGAAGAACGTACATACATATTTTGTTGTTTATATTAAAAAACAAGAAAACAAAAACAAAAAAGTAAAAAATTCCGATCCCAAAGCTTTTAGTTCTGGTAGTCAAGTGGCACTGTGGCACAGACGCAGAGTGGTCAGTGAGTCAGTGATTCAGTGGTTCTAGATTTTCAAACGTTTACGACATATATAAAAATTGAAACAACACATGGATTGTGTCGTTTATATATGTCGTTTTATAATAAATAGTTACATTCAAGAGACCTAATTCTATTTAAAACATTGAAGTACTATTAAAAAAATAAAAATAAAAATCCCCTGTTTTTGAATTTTTGAACGACCGTGAGCCGCGGGGCGTGGAGGACATGAAGACTAAGTTGAGGCTCATGAGCAGTGCCGCTGGGGTTTGGACTCGCTGGGGGCCTGGGGCCTGAGCCCTGGGGCCTGAGCCCTGGGGCCTGAGCCCTGGGGGCAGACCGGGCTCACGACGAGTGAGCGGAGAAAATATGTTTGTTGCCTTTTTTGTTTTAAACAAAAAAGCAGTATATATCAGTCGCTGAACTCAATCTGCTCATACTTTTAAAATCCATTTTGAAGGGAATGCGCTTCATTTCTAATAGGAATATGCCAAAATTTAAAAAAAAAATAGTTCAAATTCCGCATAAGAGCCTACAATGAATACTCATTACTCAATAGTCGATACAGAATTCAACCTATCAGAATTCATCAGAACTTGTTAAATACAGTACACAGCGCTCAATGGGCTGTTTTATAGAGCTTATTGGAGAAGAAATAAAGTAACACCTGTAAGGCTGTAACACCTGACTGAGTGACTGGGTGTTTATATAACGCGTCTCGAGAATTCGATATAGCTGAGTCAACGCGAGGCATCATTTTTTAAAGATGTGAAAATTCATATTCCATTCGTCCTACAAACGTAGTCCGTTCAGCTATATTTTCTTATTGCTTCTCTAGTCTAGAGAGAATCATTCTATTCTCACCATAAACTTCAACGCTTGATCATCACTGACAGTCCGGCACAAGTTTCTCTGAAGGTCTCACTCTCTTGTCTTAGAGCTACCTTGGTCCAAGAATGATTGATTACAAAAATACCGATTGTTTGCTGAAAGTAGTATCAATATTTATTTCAGCGGATGAAACGGATGGATAAATTTTTATTCCGAAACTTCGAAGACAGAGGCATATGCACTCAGTTTGAGAGAGTGTATTGTTCTATTACAAGCACACAGTAAATATGTAGAATTAATGAATGCAGTACCGTTGCCCAGTCGCTCCTTTCGCCCTCGCTGGTTTATAAATATATACATATAAATACATACATACAAACATA
>NW_014038418.1:1489-8465 GCF_001186125.1 Sphaeroforma arctica JP610 | reverse complement strand
AAAGTCACATAATACAGGAACTCAATAGTTTGTGTAGCGGAATGATACGATATGGATATAGAACGCCCGGTGGTCACGACATTTTAAAAATTGACGGCGATACTAGTGACAGCGCCACCGTTGTAGATGATAAGGTGCATAAAAAACGTTTGCAGGGGCAGAAAGATATAGAGATGTTAAAGATAAATCAACAACAGCGGCCCTAGTCGTATGGTAAAAAAAAGGCAAGAACTTGTATAATACATCGATAATATAAATGAAGGGTTCAGAAAATAAGACCGATGCCCCAAATGAATTAATTGCGCTGCTGAACAATGTTTTCTGTTCAGCTATACTAAAACCCTTAGTGTTGATCAAAGAGTGGGTGTAAGAGCAGGTTGCCACATCATGCTTATTTCCTGTTGTGCAATCCAGTGGAAATTCTAAAACCCTAAAACCCCACAACTCCTTGCTCTTAAAGCATAGTTGTATTGATTCCACGACTGAATGTAGAAGCAGCTGTGTATCGACATGTTTCCGAAGACTTTGCAATCATCACACCGAAAGTCAGAATGAAAGTCGTTCTTTTACGATTATCAATGAACAGTTGGAACCGACCTTCCAAAAGCTTGTATAGTTTTGCACTGGAAAGCATTTTACACGAAGCCGTCGATCTACATGGATTCAAACAGTTTATATAGCTTTAAGCTTATCGGGATCAGGTTTACTTCGAGCCACCCGCACAAAATATTACCGGTGATTTATATGGCTTTATCGCACAGTAGTCTACCCTGGCAACGTATCGATTGTCTGTAATAGAAAAAAATGACACTGCCACATCCAAATTATATAGTGAACAAATGCAAGACGAATAGATGGTTTCTATAATTTCTATTATCTACTGGAAAACGACAAGCCGGTAACGATTGTCGACTCACTGCGTATTTGTTTGTTTTTCTATTCCTTTCAACTTGTAGATGTGTTTTTCATAACGCCTCCAATGAATTTGGAAATTATCACTGCTTTTTTCTACAATCATGGACACGTTCTACCTTTTCCATATAACTGCTGATTTATTAGATGAACCCACTAGCTTTTACTTTGCTATTTGAACACTACTTGTTGTTTTTTTCAGTTTTATCGGCAACCAGGCAACATCAAGATTTCATAGTGAACGAGTGCGAGACGAATAGTTGGTTTTCTCATTTCTGATATACACTAGTACGACGACAAGTAGGCAACGATAATCGCCTGACTGTCTAATTATTTGTTTTTCTATCCCTTTGAACTTGTAGATTTGTTTTTAGCGCCTCCAGTAAATTTTATACTTATAGCACATCCTCCTTTTGTGATAATAATGTTGATTTTGAGTTCAATAATGAGAACCCACTGCTTTCTCTTCGCTCACCGAACACCACTCTGTTTCGGGATTATCGGCAACCAGTCTAGTACCAAATATAATCTAATAAACCTTTCGAACACTTTCAGATCAAAGTCTACTTAATAGGGACAACTGTTGAAAGAGAACAACCGGATAGAACTTAGTCAACATCCAAACGCTTCTATACGTTCCTAAGCAGAAACGGAGTGTTTCTAAAGTTGTTAGAGGTTATCTCTGGACTTTGATGCTGGCTGACAATATGATGTTTATACTTTTTTATTGGAGCGATGAAATGTTTGTTGACCTTATTTAAGTGAAACCCGGAACAAAAATAGACGAAGAAGTACTGGCAGTCACTTCTTTCATTGAGTAAAGTATTTTGATGGAGGAGCAACTAATAAACGTATTCATCGGTGAACGAGCAACTACATAAGTTGAACAACAATTGATTGCCGTGCTCGGTATGTTAGTATTTCAAATTTCATTGGATCATCTTGATTGTCGGACAATAGTAAACCTAAATTTATGTAATACACTGAATATAACTCGAATTTCCTCAGATCATTCTGCAATTATATTTTTGGCATCGGATTTTATATATCGGTGCATATTTAGGAAGACTAATTAAAACAACTGAAAATTACGTCGCACAGATTTAGTAATAAAAATTTCCGCTCGTCGATATCATCTATATGGCTGGTGTTTCCCTTTTGAATATAAAGATCCATCTCCAGCTCAATTGACATAAATCGCTCCGATGGAATCCGACATCTTGTGAATTAAAAATGATATAATCTCGTTCCTATAACGAATCGCAATATTTATGAAATTGGAGGCTCTCTCAGATTTTGCATTCTTTATGTAAAATCATCAGTTCTACCCAAATTAAATCATTCGATTAAAACATCTTTTCGTACGTTTCAAATCTTCAAAGATGAACATTCGATTCAAAATAGCTTGATTATTCCAACCAATTACATTTTCTTGTGTTTACTTATACCTAGCACAGTTTCTTTTGTCGCCTCATATGTACAGATTGTGAAACGCGTCATTCGCTCCAGTATTTATTAAAACAGTCAATTATCTGTGAATAACTGGCAGGGGTGAGATATATGAAGCCTATGGGATTGTTCCGGTTGAATAGTCAATCAATCTCTACCTGCAAACCTTGGCAGTATTAGCGAATCATTCACCGAATTCAAAGCACTCGCTGTTACTTGCCTCTCACATCAGTTGTATTAGTTACTGAATCTTTTTGTGACGAAGATAAAGGACATTCTGGAGCTCGCATAGGCATACTAGTCAAGTCTGAGTATCCAATTCACACATACTTATTTTATAAGCTCCACTATCCAACGCGCCACACTTGTTCCACAACTGTTGTACTATTGCTACGCGAAACAGTTCATTTGTCCTTCATCGCAAACTTTCGTTTTCTTGCTGCCATGCGTAGCAAAGGTTCGTATTCAATATGATCTGCACGGATGAAGATGACTCGAATCAGTACTATTATTTTCATTATTTTCATTATTATTATGAATATTCTAATTCCACTAATATGATATGAAAATAGTGATTCAAAAGGCATTTTCCTGGCCACTATAGTTAGGAAGTAGAAGTACAATAGAAAGAGAAGGAGAGTACGAGCACAGTAGGGACTCTACCAACTGGTATATCCAACTACAAGTGTGTCTACCGATGTATAAACGTGTTTTTATAAAAGACTTCACCAGTTAGGTTGCAGACCAACTACACTGTAAGAGTCCATACAGACCTTCGACATACCTATTAGTTTGCAACCATATGTATTATTGATGACCTTTAATAAATAGGTTTGGTCACTTTCACCACAATGTTTATTTTTTGGCATATAGCTCATGACCATTGTTGGATTATCGTAACTAAAACAGAACACAGCGGCCAATCGCGCTCTTACTTCTACTTGTGTCTAGCACTCAAAGACCTCTACGGTAGCCGAGTACTTTCTCATACATAAGCGTGCTATACCATCACCAGCCTTCATTGGCGCGTATGGTAATTGTACAAGCGCCTCGCGGCTAGGAGTCTGACAAGAAATGCTCATAATCAATTGCCACTGCTTTTCCCTCAGGTGCGCGACCCTGACATCACTACAAAGTCATGCTTTTAATTGGAAGATTTTAGGGCTTGTTTGCAGATATCACAGTCTGTGGGCGTGTATGTTGATGTATGAGCATACGATGATATAGCAGAACTATGTTTAGAAACTAATTTTCTACGCGGTATCAGGTAATGTAATCTGATCAGAAGAACACTAATCGTAATCAAATCATTGTGAACGATGTTGATTTGATGCGAAATATATTGAATTAGTACGAAATATATGGATGGAGTGCGAACAGATATGAATTCTTGCGATGGTCATAAATACCAAAAGCATATCTTGCCGATGCACTGCATACTTGCGACAACGTCGACTACACATAGGTACGGAATCCGAATACTTCACACTTATTTTATTCCAAATTTGAGTGCGACGCCATAAAATCGAACAATTTTGGTCGAATGCACAATTACTCGAGCGGACAGATATATGACTTAACACGCATGGTCCTGTGCAAGTATTATCACCTCAACTAGCCTCGAAGATCAATTGATGCCAATACACCAAAAAAAAAAAGCTCGCATACGTGTTCATAACTGCAACGAGTACTAATTCGTATTGGCATAAACTCTGCGCAACAAAGCAAAACGTATATGTTATTCATACTTCACGCGAAACGAAACATTGCAATTCCATCACATACACATCGAGTTTAAGAATATTCGTCCAATGTGATCAAGGAAATACAACTTCTCAGGATCAGCAGGCAGGCTATTGTTCGATTCCTTACTTTCGTATACTGTCCTGGCAACGAAATTAGCGGTACACCAGTCGCCTAGTACTAGAGTTGCTAGCCCTGGACGCAAGTCTAGTGTATCACTACACATACTCACCCCGTTGAATTTGAAGCATAGCACCGTTTGTTAGGTACTCTGTGAATACAATCAGGTTGGGTGGAAACTTTTCATTATAGTTTATTGGTTCTCAACTACTTCCTGACGGTCGGCTTCCTCGGGCGCCTTAAAGGTTGGCTGTCCTGTTGCGGACATAGCTATTTTCTCGCCTGGTGGTTCAAACCCGGCCTTCAATTGCTCTGACACTTTGCCCTGATGACTACTTCGGGTTGTACAGGACCTGCGCCATCCAAACCCAACCGATTTATAGCAGTAGAGTCCTCTGACAGCCCCGAGCAAGGCAAACCAGACCCTGGCGATACAAGCGGTTGAGATTGCTCAGCTCCGAGTACATGCGCTTGTCCTTGAGCTGGCTCTGGTTCCGCCGGGGTCGACTTCCCGTGAGGGATAACCACAGCCGCCTCCACACCGTTGTTCATCGTAGGGGCTTGTTCCGGCTCGTTTGCTTGGGCCTGCTGTGGCGGTGTTTCCTTGAGCTGCTCGGTTGCGGCCGGCCCAAGTATCCCTTGTCCGATTAAACCAGCGGGAAGACCATCGTTAGGGACAAAGACGGCGTTGGGTTATCTACAACTATCTCAGAATGTGCTGGTGCAGGCGGTTGTTCCCTGTCCGAAAAACCTGTCTGCAGAGGGGTCGAATCGGTCACAGCCGGTTGGGAGGGCACCCCGATAAACGCGCTTCTAGCTGTGTCTGTATAGCTACCTCTGGTGGCCCTGTCTCATGCGGTTCGGGCTATGGTGGGGTGGGTTGGGTGGGCCAGGATGGGGAGTGCTGCGGTGCACTCTGTCCCGATTGCTGTGGCTGTGAGACTTGGATGGTTCCAGGCTGCTGCCTGACTTCGGCCCTTTCTGCTGACTCTGAGGTATTGACTGAAACTGGTGCGGCGTCGGGTTGTGCAGCTACAGCCATGGCAACCGGCTGTAGCGTGTCAGTATGCATTGTACCGGCTGTGCCGTGCGCAATTGCATTCATGGGTTGTGCAGGGTTAGTCGAGTCTCCTATCAGAGACCCTGGTTGCTGTGGCTGTGTCTGTGGCACCTGGTGTACATCCGTTGCAAACTGCGTTGGCTCGCTCCTGACAAACGGTTGAGTCTCCTCCCCAACTGCGGCAGGCGTATGTTCATCCAAGGCCGCCGATGGGTGCGTGGGCTGACCTGTTGTGTGAATTTTGGGTTGGTGTGTGCTCACATTGAGGTTCGTGCTTGCTTGTGGGGCATTATCGACGGCCTGAGTTGAAGGAGGGCCGCTATTGCCCCCATCCATTTGCTGGATAGACGTTCTGACTTCTGATTGGCCGTGAGTTAAACTCGGCGCGGGTTCGACTATAGTACTGTTCTGTGGCGTGTGTTTCATCTCCACAGCCTGCCCACCCACCGCTTGTCCATTGATTGTGTCCCTCCCCCGCTCTATCACACAACCATCTGTCGCGTGCACTGTCATAATACCATCCATGCCTTGTGCTGCCACAGAATCATCTGCATCTGTTTTGATCTGATCTCTGGGTGGTGCTTGTGCACCTTCGTCGTCAGTCACATTCGAGTCATGGTCTTGTTCTGCTATATCTTGCTTGACTGGGAGTGCGGCGATCGCTTTACGCGGGGAGGCGGGTTTCCTCGGGGATTCTTTCGGGTGAATGTTCTACAGACAGGTAAAAGGTGAGTACGTAATATGTGTGGATCATATATATATATATACAAATACAAATACAAATACATACATATACATATATATATATATATATATATACAATAAATAGAATTCATACATATATATATATATATATATACATACATACATACATACATACATACATACATACATACATACATAACACGCACACATACATTCATACATACATACATACATACATTTAATATGTATATATATATATATATAGATATATATATATATGATTCAATCATCAATTCACAGGTTTGTAGGTTTGTCTGTGGATTAGAAATGATATATTCTCTGTAGTATGTATAACCACACACGCACAGATTGCAAGTAATGCACAACCACCACAAAGATACACGCCACACCTGTCTGAAGCAGTCCCGGCACATCCAGGCGCCCTCCTCAAACTCCGCCAAGTGATCGTACGCATCAGAGGTTAATGCCGTGCCTGTGCAAACGGCAGTGGTATTGTCTCAGGTATGAGGAAAGCTCGATGCTGCACGGGTTGAGATATGGTGCGTTGGGCACACACTTTACTTGCAAGAAGGACCGGTTGGTAGTGGTACGGTTTAGCGTGTCCATGGTGTACATTGCGTATGAAAGATACCTTGCCGGACGTATATATCATCTCCGAAATACAAATGACAGGGACTGTTCGCGATGTACTTGTTGAGTACATATCACGACCGATAACGAGTGCTGGTGGTAGCACCTGGACAATCAGTACAAGACACGCAACTCCGGTTCAGTAAGCTTCAATTGACGCAAGTTCTACAAACAGGTACAGCCACACAGAAGGAACAACAGAGCATGCGCTACAACACCACTTGACGGTATGCGATGGTAGTTGCACTCATGGAATATGATAAACGAAGTGATGAGGCTATGGAGATGACATCGCAGGTGGATAAATGAATGCATTGATGAGTATATACATACATA
>NW_014038419.1:0-8468 GCF_001186125.1 Sphaeroforma arctica JP610 | reverse complement strand
ATACACACACACACACACACACACACACACATATATATATATATATATAATATATATATATATACATATTATATACATACACACACACACACATATATATATATATATATGAAATACACATGCGATCTATACTTATATGATTGCAGTGTTGTTGTCATATTCGTTCATATATATACATATATGAAATACACAGACGATCTATTATTGTATGATTGTAGTGTTGTTGTCGTATTCGTTGTTAGACTTAATACAGGGTGTTCTTCATGTACACACAACTGAATTCATTGCCCTCGCATTCTACTAAATAAAATATGTATACTGCGCTTATGTAACACACCAACCTGATTGATAAGAGACATGACCTAGATTTAGCAGTGGCGTATGTAAAATTACTGGTTCGTTGACAGCGTACACTTGACCACTGAAGTTTCGACAAATCGCTCTTGCGCATACATATCCTTCTTTGTTGAAATGAAACATCCTAAGTACTATACATCCTGATTCCTGAAGTTCTGCTTTTGATTTTGTGGTTTTGAAATTTATATTTACTAACCCCCCCCCCCAAAAAAAAAAAATTGCACAAAGGCCTGTTGTTTTATACTAAATAGTTTCACCTTGTATTCCACTACAATATAATACAAATGTATGACCTACATATGATCAACATTCCATATATAGCCTTCTCTATTCCTATAGGCCGCGTGCCTCAAGCGGTTCAAAATCCGAATCTCACTTATCGTCTAACCAGCGGAAATAGAGCCGGACGGGTGACTACCTTGCGGCCTTACTACTGTATCCGCTAACCTTCTTCATATCGGTTGAGTATGATTTGGAAGGTACAGACGGTGCCCACGCATTGGTCAGCCAATGTATATCTTCGTATCCGGTGGCCGAATTACCGATGTTAAGCCAATTGTCAGTAGTATCTGGAAAAGGGTAGTGATTGCCCTTAACGGCGAATTCGTGCAGGGTTTTTACTGCGTCAATGAGATTAGTATCAGTCTTCTGACTTCGATGGTGCCACATCGAGTTTGCCCTCGAACGCAAGTTGGAGCTGCTGAGCTCGTTCTGGTGAGCAATAAAATACATCTGCAGCACTACAGCGGATCGGATAATTGGTATGGTACCATATGTATAGTAGAGTCTAATGTCTGGTCGGAAAGTCTCGTAGGGTAGCATCGCAGAATAGTCATATTGCGTGCTTATAATATCATCGGTTATAGCTTTGAAAGCATCACTGTGAAGTTCAATACCCATCTCCTCGTTTTTGATCGTCAGGTATAATTCCATGTACTTGAACCAAGTGGCATGATTGTTATGTGTGTCTCCGGCTGCATTCGCCATGTGATTGAATGTCATCCATCCCAGGAATTCATTTCTCCAGTATCGCACCGAGTTTGCGTCCTTCTCGCTTCAATGCTTTCTACCCCCTGCTGTCAGAAGTTCTAGCATTTCGAAAACATCCTGTATGAATCGATTGACCTCTATGATTCCGTATTTTTGTCCCGGAATGAGACCTGTAATACCTTGCGCAAAGTTCGTGTTTGGGTTCATTCTGGTCTTTTGATTCACAAACCAGGCTCTAGCCCAGTCACTGGCGACTTTAGCGTACTTCTCATCGCCAGTATACCAGTAAGATAGTGAAGAAGACAGAACCGCCTGTAGCATATTGTTTTTTGCCTGCTTATCGTTGGGGTTATTTGTATGCCCATTTGCCATACCATCACACTTAGCATATTGTCCTTTCTTGTAGCATTCAAGACCAGACACGGGGTCAAAGTCTTTGCTCAAGCGCCTGTATTGTGTGTTTGTCAAGGTTTTTCTATAGCCAGGTAATTGTAGAAGTTCATGATGTGTGAAGTCATCGTCTGTGAACTCTGCCAATAAGCAGAGGTTCTCATTAAGACAAGGGGCTTCCTCGGCCAACCAGTAGTAAGGAGAAAACGTATAGTAATCGTTTATAGAGGAACCGGGCCACTGGTTTGCACCCGACCCTTTGTTCAGCACAGTGTCTATCGTTTTACCCTGCCATTTCTGTGCCCTACCAATGATCGAACTTATAGCATCCTTGATTTCATTTGGATGTGATCTTAGATACATAAGAGACGGGCCGTCGATCAGCAGTGTTCGAGGTTCAGTAGGAGACGAATCTGTGTATTTCACTCCTATACTGATGTACAAAGTAGTGAGTACCGAGACTTTGAATAAATTTACAGCCATTGTGTTTACTACTCAGAAGCACGCGTTTATACGCGCTTACGAAGTTTGTTCTATTTTATTATAGCATGCACGTTTTGTTTTGTCAGATAGTCGTCAATATTCACTCTGTCGGTTTCGCTCAGTATTCTGAAACATACAATATAGTTTTACACATTTAAAAAATAGTGAATCGAATCGCCAAAGATAGCATTCTCCGGCTCAGGCCGATAGCCAGATACAGAGAGTGTATGCTCAAGAAATAAGCGATGCAGGCGCTGGCCAAATCCTCATGGACAAGTTTGCTTATCAATACACTAAATCGTCAGTAGTCATCTTACTTCATGCGATCATCATCAATCACTCATCTCTCCACTCTCCACAGTCCACAGTCCACAGTCCACAGTGCACAGTCCACACTCCGCAGTGACATACTTCACACTCTGCTCTTCTCGGTATGACAGCCATCTCGATTTTCCAAGAAAATTATCATACTTGTTTTAAAAAAAATAGCTATATATGTGACTTCATATGATTATAAATCATAATTCTGCATACATAGCCTCGTAATTGTTTTTGTTTCAAAAAAAGAGCTGTTTCAGTTTTATCAGCTATGTATGACTTATGAGAAATATATAGATCGTACAATGAGTATCAAAATTGAGGTATATTGCCTAGCAACAAGCCAACAATCATTGCGGTAGCTATCAGAATCGCTCAATACTCACAAGAGTAGTCTTGATTCGGATTTTTAGTTACACGGAAAATAATAGATTTCATTGCACGAGACTGAGAGAGAATAGTGAATTAGAGATTCAGTCATTCAGATGCATTTTTCAAATATCCATATTCCAAGTTCCAAAACTACCAGCTTCCAAAAAGTTCCAAGTTCCAAGTTCTATTTCCACAAGAAATTAAGAATCCAAGTTCCACACATTGACATGACAGCGATTACAGATCACCGATCGGATCATGTCGGTCAGATTTTATTATGTACCCGGGAGGTCTCAATAGTCAATACTCAATAGAGCGAGGGGACTCGCGGGAGTGTCTGAAACTCTACCTATGCACCATTAATGCATTGGCATTTTAAAAATATTTTCTCCTTACAAGGCTTGGTTAAAATAAATAAATACCAGTCGACTACATAGTAGTCGACTAGTCGTACGTGTCTGTACTATAGCTTATTCCTTTTTAAAAAAAAAGATAGAAAGCTGTTCATACACGCTAAAAACTGACGTTCTTCATACACATAAATAGTTTGTTTTAATTTTCCTCATGTAGCCTTTCACTGCCTTAAAAGCGCCTTTGACCCTTTGTGTGTAACACAATTCATGGGGGGTGATAGGGCCGACAAGCCGTCGATATGTATTTATTTTAACATACATTCCGGGTATTTTCCTGCACCTCAACAACCTTTCTATTAATAGATTCATTTTCTCACGCTTGAAAGGAAAAAAAAGAAGAAAAATAATAGCTTGATGCACTTTGGAGGCAGATCCTGTCGCCACCGTTCCCATCAAATTGTAATTCCTCACGTACGCTCATACACATAGGGAGTTTCCTGCCCTGAATATCTTGTTTTTCAGGTGTCGCAGTAGTGCTGTACTCTTGGTATTCACGATGAGATGGTAAATATTTTCGATACCTGTAGCGAACGGAAGGCATGTGTCCATGTGCTCGCTGTTCCCACAATTCGTTAAACAGAAACAACGGGGAGGTTTGTTGGTGTGGGTGTCCCATGCAGATCTAGAGCGCACTGCTTTATTTTTGTTCGAGCGTTTAAGCTAGAAGATGTGTAGCTCAGTTGATGGCAGTAGGATGCAGTTCATACCAGACTGTATGACCTATTACAAGCGACATTTGATTAATTACAGGCCTATTCGAATTCAGTCGTAGGGGAGGGTTCGAAGGATTACCTACACGAACATTGTACCACTAAATTTTAACACCACTAATTTATGTATGTATTGCCAACAAAATGATAGTATATATATAAATACAAACAGGGCATACGTTAAACGATCCACGGTTGCATTTGTTGCACAGCCAATACAAGATTACTATCGACAAAAATATAGCTTTTGTATCGTGAATTGGATTTTATTATTTTAGTTTAATATTTCATGTGGAATTTAGATCATCAAGTTTTGATAGGTGTATTTATACAGGCGCGTACTACCGTATTCGCAAAACTTGGATGCGTTACTCGTTACTTTTGATATTAATATAGTCCATGCGTCGGGATCATAGACATCTCGAAAAGCGTTGTTTCTACCAACAGCTAGAGATGGGTGACCATTTCACTGGCTGCTCATGCAGCTATCTGACTATTGTTCGATGGCAAACTCTCGAATCTGCATTCCACCGACTAGCTGTCCACGGCGTATGTAGATTTGCCTATCCTACACGAGGTATCTGGTGTATCCGAATTTAGTGCTCATGCTCAGCTCCAGAGGGTCTACTGAAAGGGACAAGGATATCCACTCTAGTTAAAGTGACATCCCCATTTCCAAGTGGCGCCACCACCCGCAACTGCGAGGCACGAGTCGTATTGGTTCGACTGCCGTCTTGCTTGGAAGCGCTTGCTATAGTGTGTTACTCAGCATACACGTGTACATGTTATATCCGCATCGCATCTGTATGCGCGATGTGTGCACACGCGCGTATGATACGCTGATAGTGACCCACCGTGAAACACCAAGTCCGCGTTGTCTCCAGGTAAATTGTACATAGGGTACAGCTCACAACGCACCAGAAACTACTACAGAAGCCGCCTAATAGGGTTGGAGCTCCAGGCTAGAATGGCTCCGGTTGCTTCCCCTACTTGGATGTTTAGTAGCCTTCCGAGGATGCTATACATATTATACTTGACATTACTATCCTTGCATCTTACCGTACAGGGCAGCCGAGTCGTTTATAAACAGTGTTCCTGCTGCTTTTACTCAGACCTCCTGGGAGAAAAGGTAATTATTGAATTCCTGATAGTTGATTTCGCCGTCTCCTTCCAAGTCCGCCTCTTTTATCTGCTCGGGCAAGTACCAAGTGGAGCAGCGTGTGTGTCAGTCTAACAGTGAAGAACACTCGACACTAATACCATACGCTAACAAATGCACAGTGAAGGTCACCCTGTCAGTCTAACAGTGAAAAACACGCGACACTAATACCATACGCTAAACAATGCACTGCGAAGGTCACTTTGTCCGTCTAACAGTGAAGAACACTCGACACTAATACCATACGCTAACAAATGCACTGCGAAGGTCACCCTGGCAGTCTAACTGTGAAGAACACTCGACACTAATACCATACGCTAACAAATGCGCCACTCATATATAAACATATGACACGTGACAAGTGTGAGATACAACCAGGTTGTATCCAGAGGTATATCCGACATCACACACACACACACATACAAGACAGACAACAACAGATTGTATCCAGGGGTATATCCGACATACACACGACACTCACACCCACATACACGACAGACAACAAAGATGGGATTGGCCCACAAAGACATGTGAGATGTACATACAATCTGCTCGATCTGTTCCTCGCTGCAGTCCTGGTCCAGCACTTCGTTGAGTACGTAGGCGAGTTCGTTCCTGTCGATCTTACCGCTGCCGTCGCGGTCGAATATCTCAAACACACGTTTTATATTTTCTTCTTTCTGTGGACGGGAAGGTACGGGACGGGCGGAGGTTACATACATGTTCAATGCAGATATGAGATTAGGAAGTTTTAGCGCGGGCTACTCACCCCTGTACGTTGTATAGGCATTACAGGTATATACAGCACGGCACTTCTGCCCGCGGAGGTACTTGTGCTGTTGCTCGTGGTGAAGACAGAACCGAAACCCTAAAACCCTGAACACTCCCAGCGATATATCAGTATACCAGTGATGAGCTAGCAACCAATCCCCAGTAAGAGTCACAGTCAGTCACCAAATTGCCTAAATAAATACACCTGCTTCTGCAGGTCACTGGACGTGACTGCGTGTGTGGATGCTTGAAAGCCGAACAGTGAGTGCCCCAGCAACACTACCAATCGGCCAGAGAACATAATACTAAAATAGTCTGAGATGCTACACACGTCCACAGCTTGTCGCATAGGGCCAAGAAACCGAGAGTGTGGTAAGAGAATGTTGTGCACTTGTATGGGTATGCAAGTATACGTGTACTCGTGTATGTGTATGCAACTATACGTGTGCCCATGTGTGTGTATGCAAGTACATGTGTACGTATTTGGAGACATATGCGCGCGTTTCAGTAGACGTGTGTACATAGGGATCACATGCAACTAAATCAATACCAAACCTCACCTCTTGCATGCTCTATCGCCCCGGTATCCATGCCAACGAACCGGTCCTTACAACCACACCACACATTCCAAAACCCTACTCACCTCCCCCTTAGTATGCACAATCCGCCTAGCCATCATGCCGATGAACTCGTCAATAGAGATAACCCCATCCCCATTCAGGTCTGCTTCGGCCACCAGGATCTTCAGCTCCTGCGCCGTCAAGACTTGGCCCAGAGCCCTGAACACCAGGTCGAGCTCGTTGGCGCTGATGGATCCGTCTCCGTCCCTGTCGAAGATATTGAAGGCGTCCTTGAACACCTCAATGTCTGGCATGTACTTGTTCTGTATGGCGGGGAGAGGGGTGAGCGAGTGGGTGTGTGTATGTGTACACGCAGGTGGATGGGTAGAGGCTGTGGAGTGGTTATAGATGTGGTGCGTGGGACGGGCGTGTGAGGGATGGCTAATAGGATCGTATACCTACCAATTTACCTACATCTGCATGTGCAGATGCGAATGAGAGGATCACAAGGGATACCTACAATGCCGCATATCACTTTGAATCGATTCATGCACACAAATAGACACACTTATTTATTTGGCAGAGGTCACACAGGTATATCTGTGTGAACTGATCAACAACAGATGCCTGTGTACAAAGCACACATAGGAATCATACATACAATCATACATACAATCATACAACACTTTCAAGAATGAAGGAGGATACTCTCTTTCTTAAGGACATATACATATGTTATAAAGTCACAGAGTTTTGAACGTATACACAAGTCTGGTATAAACGAGCTTCCGTGCACGTCAGTAGATAGATGATAGACTTGTACCACATACATACATGTTCCTCTACATGTAGTGCAGTGTAAATATTCGACAGACACTCCGTGATATTCCAAGTGATTGAATAAAAAAAATGAAAGTCCCTCCGAAACAAACAGTTTATTAAATATTGGCACATAATACTAATACAAAGTGAAGCATGCACTGACATAAGCCGAGACGATAGGAATAGTCCAAGCCAAAGGCAAACAAATATATATGTACGTATTCAGCTACAGCCATGGTCAGTTCACACCCAATAGTACTTTGAAGCATCCCCGGATCAGGCGAATACTCTAGATATTCCAGAATCCCACACACTCCCACAATACTGCAACACATATACCCGAAACTCCAAGATCAGAATCCCACACAATAACTAGCGTATATATACCTATAATTGTATCATAGAATAGATATTAAATATTTAGAATTTATAGAATATATTATATTATATTATACTATTATATATATATATATATATTATATATACATACATACATACATATATATATTCATTGTATACATATGAATTTATATTTATATACACACACACACAAACATGTATATATACACACACATATATATATATACATATACGTATATATATATATATACATACAAACATGTTTATATATAAATAAATATATACGCGTACACACGTATGTGTATATAGAATTGACATGTTTACTTACATCGGAGCGATCACAAGCCTTCTGATAGTCTGGATCTTGGGTGTAGAACTTTCTTGCCATGTCCATATCTGTTTTGTTTGAGGTGCCAATGGTCATAGCGGCCACGCGAAACTTACGCCGCGCCGTAGAGTGCCGTAACTTTTCCATGTGGGTCTGTGAAGGTCAGTAACATTGTTGGAAATTGACTGTATGAGTTTGTGGACCCGTAACTAAGTATAAGGGTTAGGCATGTACCAGGATATTACTTAAGAGGTACTGTCTCAGGAATAAAAAACGGATGGAATGGATTATGAAGGTGCGGTTGGTGCAGGGAAAACGCATCCCCGTTGAAGTGCAGTTCACTCCCGAAGTACTCATACACGCTCATATATATAAATACATTTGTACCACTCTTCGTACCACAGGCAGCCCTGCCCAGTAATACTAGCGTCCGTT
>NW_014038420.1:7317-8469 GCF_001186125.1 Sphaeroforma arctica JP610 | reverse complement strand
CTACACGTGCTATACATTATAGTTCATATCTTACCGCCAGCCAAAAGATATTTCCACCACTTGGGCCGGTTGTCTCCCTTCACTTCGGGCATGAACACGGCGTCACCGGTTTCATAGTACGTAGACTGTTGCCTTGAAATGAGTATAAGTGAGTGTAATATAAATATAAATTATGAGGGTAAATTATAGTATACGAGTCCTTTGTTTGTACCAAAAACAGAGTATGGCTATGTATTATATATTGTCATGTGGTCTCACAGTGTTTAAGCACAATATCAGCTGGAGACCGATCGAGAAGAAGACCATTTGACGTATCAAGGTGCAATGGTGACACCGCTGAGCAATCCTAAACCCTAAAATTCTAAATCGTATATATCTAAAACCCTATAAAATCCAAAACCCTGACAATTAAAACCCCTAGAAACCCACATTCAACATTCAAATGCACCACAAGGCCGTTTCAGGTCCAGAAAATTGGAATTAACAAGTGCCAAAAGTGTCACCAGAACGACACACAGGTGTTGATCGCACGACACAGGTCAACAAATGAGGAGACGTCTGTGGGTAGTCACTCTCCTATACAGAATATTTTGACATGACGTGTGCAAATAAAGGAAAAAAGGGTTTGCCTATTTGTACATATATACACATACCTCTATGTACATACGCATATAATATATCTGACTATCCATTCGTGTTTATGCATAAGTATATATATACATACGTATACGTATACATAAGTATACGCGTACAAGTGTATAGTAGTATACGTACATATCCGCTAGCGCACGTGTCTAATTAATTGCACACAAGGACACACCAACTCTATCTGTACACACAGTTATACGTATACAATAGTATGACACTATATATACTTAGCCGATTGCAGATATGGCTAATCTACTGCACACAGAACACACCAGCCCTCAAAAATCTCTTTTACAGACGAGTACGGCGTGATGAGAAAGAAGTCGCGGAATTCGTTGTAGGTTATTCTGCCATCGCCATTCTGTGGGGATGTGCGGGTGTTAGCAAATGAAATGGTGAATATGAACATACACACACACTCACACATATATATATATGTATATATATATATATTTATATAATATATATATATATATATATATATATACGTATATTTTTATACAT